>NC_088651.1:30368927-30531927 GCF_964019385.1 Sycon ciliatum | reverse complement strand
AAGCTTGGGAGCATGGTCCCAGCGTCATTGCTGCGCATACACCGTTGCTGGGTGCAATCAAGCTTGGCAATGTGGAAAGGATGAAGTCGTTGTATATGCTGAGGCGGCCGTTGGGGTTGAGTACTGGGCACACCTTCCTGAAGAAGCCAAGGCAATGGCTGGGCTTGATCTGACTGAAACCTGGTGAAGATGGTTGCGGAACAGCAGTTTGCGGTTGAAGGTCTCACCGAGAAGTGTTCTACGACTTGTGTATCACCGGTGAAGTGACAGTGTGAAAAGGGTCGTTCAAAATGGGAATTCAGTTCAGGTTCCGTATAATCATCGACCATGAACCGCCATTTGCGGGATGACCAAGTCAGAGATCAAAATGTTGAGTTCCCTCCCAGGAATTCAGACTTATGTCGTAGAGCTAGTCACAACACTGTCCTCCCTCGTGTCATAGTCGGCCGATCTGGAGGCACGCCTGCTGAACCAGATTGATCTGTTGAATAAGCAAGTGAATGCGCTCAGTGAGGATGTTGTTTCCCAGAAGGAAACCGGCATTGTTTGGGCGAGTGCTTGTCGCCAGGCCCAGTGCCAGCGTACGAGCAAGACATCCCGTAGACATGCAGCTACGGGCACCAATGACCCCAGTACGAGTTCTACAACTGGAACCATAGTGTCAGTGACACTGACGACACTGAAAGCAGTGATCAGGAAGCTTCACAATCTGCAGCAGGTAAAGGCTCCGAGCTCCAGCAGGCCAAGCGCAATGACTGAAGTTGTAAAGCCATCCTGGATGTCACTGCAGGTGACAGTTCGCAGTTGGTGTCAGGGAGCTACCCAGGCCAAGGAAAGCCATGTTGTACGTTTGAAATCTGAGCGAGTCCTGCACTGAGGATGTACGGTCACGAAGGATGGGCGGTTGATAACCTGGCAGAGTGGCATCCACATACGTACATTTCTCAACGGTAAACGTCGTCTCCCTTACATCAAAAATGTCTGGGAGGTGTGTGGTGACTACGTGCTGGAATTCACCAAGCATACACATCAGGCAGAATGCATAAGTTAGAAGTAGGTTACACTTAGGGCCACCCAGTGCTGTCATCATTCTGTATCATTGGTCCTAACTGTGGTGGAATGTTGACCATTGCTGCTGCCAAGATTGTCTTGTGATGCTGCATTCTGATGTTGGTCATGGTCTTTAAACTGCCATTTTTAAGGGGTATACAAGTTTCAAGGTTCCCTTGAGAAACTTTTTCAAGGGCTTTGCACAACCGATGAACACCCCAAAAGGAACATATAACTGTAAATTTTGGGCGAAATCGGATAGATCGACTTGCACTTGTACTTTGGTATTCTCGGACATGCTCTTAGAAGTATCAAAATATTTTTGTAAAGTTGTAGTTGCAGCTGCATGCAAGTCTAAGTTTTGTACGTAACGGTCTTGATGAAATACTTTACGAAGGATTCTGCGGTGAAGTACTTCTCAAATCGACTTATGTTAGTGGCGAACCAAGCAGGGAAGACATACAAGAGGAGAAAATGTATGGTTTTGGAAATAATGTGCCAAAATAGTGTTACAGGCAAACGGGAGAAGCGGCTTGTCATTTAACCAACCGAGGTGCTGAATTCATTATCTTCATTGTCCTAGCGAAAACGTTTTAAACGTTTTAAACTTGTTCAACTATTTCAATTAATCTCTTGCATGCATTTTAGGTGAACTCAATGAACCATCAAATCCACTTGGTGGAGCATATTCGATAATCAATGTCACAATTGACAGTGGGAATATTGTTATACAGTGCCAGCCGTATTTTGACCTGAACATCTATGGAAACTGGACAACACTACGTGCTAGACCATGCTCTCGTGAGTTTTCAATGCTGACTGAAATACAATTTTCTAAGTTTTTTTACAGACACTTGAGATTGACATGCACCACTATTGAAAAGATTATCAGGTCGAGGAGCCGCCGACCTTCACCGAACCAACCTGTCACTAGTTCCAAGACCAACAAATGACAAATAGTGACTGAGAGGAATAAGCATTTGTCAGGCCTTGCCAAGTATCTGTTTTGGGGGTCTTTACAATAATGGCTATTTTGGAATTGCGAAATTTTGTTCAAATGGATTGTACCTGACCAGCCGACGGCTGCAATCTACAGGCTCCTTTTGGAGCCAGTTCACCATCTCCCAAGCATTGAGATGCCCAACTTGAGGGTATCCCAGCATACCGCATAACAAACTCAGGACAGGGTACCTGGCTTTCTAGAGAGCCATTGCCTGGTGAGCAGTTCTCTGAACGCATTGCCATTCGCGCCTATGCCGTCAGGTTGGAGGTGACCACTAACAGGATGTAATAGCCTTGAAACCAGAACAACAACGCTACTGACAATTTGGACCCGAATATCAGGCCACTGACAGCCCTAATTCCGATTTTGCAGCGGTTTCCACTTATCTACTGTTGTCGACACGCACACGGCGCGCAACGGGATTTTATGGAAGCCAGAATCGAACAAGGAGTGCGGAGAAGACACTAACGCAAGGCATGAGAATTGAAAATCGTACGTGAATATGATGAGAATGATAGCAGGGAGGATGAGAGAGAGGTTACCCAGGAGCCTGCAGTTCATGATATGGAAGCCACGTTGTCTGTGGATGTCAATCACATCTGAGACGATCTTCACTGCTTCTTTGGTCTCAGCACAGCTGTCAAAGTAGTCATGGACATACTGATGCTCAACAATGCCCTGTACTGCACACAGCTTGTCGCGATGCTCGGCAGCATTTGTGTTCTTCACGAACTGCGACGTTGTAGGTGAAAATGTGATTACCCCCATCCGGCAGACAGTCGGTTTGCTGCGGTCCTACCCACGCCACAAGAATTGTTAAGTGCAGTGATCTTGTGGCCTAATGAACACTGGGTGAAACATCTCTTGTATGTCACCACCAAATGCGAAAGCCTCCTCGCAGAAACCGAACAGTATGGCTGACATTTCCCTTGGTTTTCAATGCAGCATCGAAAACCAATCTTAGTTTTTACGGCTTCAAGGGGTTGTTGACCCCAAAGTGCGGGAGATACCAGGTGGTGTTGGAGTCGATCGCTGGCTGATGAGGAGATAGGATCCCCGCGTAGCGCTTTTCGACATACTCAGCAATCTTCTCGTTGTACTTTGCTAGCAGTGATGGGTTGCGGTCAAGCTTGCGCTCCAGGCAGCGGAGTCGATTGAACGCATTGCCATAGCCACGCGGCAGCACTTGGTTGTCCTCGCGCAACAGGAGCTCCTTCTCCCACATGGTCTCGTCAAACCGCTGAGTTGTTGCCTGCAGCAGCTCAAATGCCCGCAGCTCTTCACGGTTGTTGACTGTAGCGTGCGGCATCTTGACTCCGAAGTCGTCAGTCCTAAACGACGATTTCACGAGCTGGTGCAGTTTTTCGTCCTCCGTAGAGATATTTTACAGAACGGCGTCATCAACTTTGCCCTGACGATGAGATAACCGACCGTGCATGACTTACCGAAGCTTGGTTCGGGAGGCGATTGGCGCGTTGGGCGCGCCTTCGATGACCTCTAGTCCGACAGTCAGACTGACGTTGTCCTGGCCGATCAGGAGCTAGGGCTTGTTGTTAGCGAGTGTGTGGACCCGCACGTCTTTCAAATGCGGCAATTGCTTCAGCGCCTTTGCAGACATCACCGGCTGACACGACAAATCGACGTTGTCCACTGTTGTGGCACTCCTCAGCTGAAAGGTGTCGTCTCCTTGCAATCTAGGGATCTGCAGGTTCAAGGACATAGACTGAGGATGGTGTTGATGCTGCTTATCGGTCCATGTGAGAGACAGCGGCTTCACTGGGCCAGACGCTTGCAGGATCTTGGCTAATCGGGTGTCTACCAGTGTCACTGTAGATCCCTCATCGAAAAGTGCAGACGTCATCACTTCGTTGTGGCCATTTTTCAGTCGTACTGCTACTGTTCGGAGGATGACGCTCGCAGATGGCTTCTGCTTGCTGCAGGTCAAGTGTGATGCCATCGTGATTGAGTTAGTCTGCTTTCTATCAGCAGAGTCTCTGGGTTGTCCTTGTTGCTCATAATTTTACGGATGCAACAGAGGTTGGTGAAATGTCGTCCAGCCATCTAAGCCACATGGCTTTCTCCGTTGCCCCATGCCCATACCCGAGACACACGTAGCACCGGTTTGCAGACCGGGCCAACTTACACCGTTCGTTCTGGCTCACATCCTTGAATGATTTACAGGATGAAACTGAGTGACCGGCTTTCTCGCAGAAGGCGAATGCCCTTGGTTTGCGTTTTTGTTCGGAGATAGTCTCTATTAGTTGACCGGCTCGCAGTTTTGGCTGTTCTCCACCGCTGGTGGTTGTGTTGCCGACTCGTGCCCCTGGTCTTGCTGCAGCCGTCGCATCCTGCAGGACTCTTGCTTCTGCGGCGCACACGAAGCGTCGTGCTCAGCAGCAATCCGTTCTCACCAGCATCAATCCCTCTCTGCCAGACCTGCAGCAGCTTCTGTTCGAGGTTGCCGGCGATGGTGGCGTATCAACCTGGCTAGGTACTCCTGCCACAGCAGTATTTTCAACAAAAATGACTTTCGGGACGCATTGTGTCTGCGCTATGAGTAGTGTGCCTTCATCGTGTGTCTGTGGTCGTGACATGACGACTCATGACGCATTCACGCTCAGCGCCATAACCAGTTGCGGGACCTCTTTGCCGACACACTGACGGAGGTGGTGTGTGACGTGGAGACTGAGCCTCCACTTGCTCCATTGCAGGGTGAGGCTGTGTCAGGCAACACTGTTGCTGGCGCCCATGTGGATGTTCGGGCTCGTGGCTTCTGGTCGCGGCAGCAAAACGCCTTTTTTAATTTTCGGGTTACTCACCCAAGGCCATCTTTGCTGTCGCGATCACAGGTACTGAGCCAGTTGGCTGATCACGAGCAGCAGAAGAAGCGCCAATATGCCGAACGCATCAACAAGGTTGATCGTTCACGCCCCTTGTGTTCGCCACAAATGGCTTATGCAGTACAGAGACCACTGTCTTCTGCCCCCTTTGGCTGCACCGTCACCTACCGTATTCCCTGGTTGTCCGGCAATTGCGGTCGAGGGTATGTTTGCGCCTCGTGTGATGGCAAATTACCTGCCTTCATGGTGCCCGTCCGTCGTTCGTCAGGAAGTATGCTGGTGGCGGCGCTCATAGCTTTGTCATAGAGTGCCGGGCCCGTGCTCATCTTTTGACCTGACTGTGACCATCATAGTTCTTTCTACATGGACTGATTTTATTCCCGTAGCTATGCAGAAGACTTTACTTCAGTAACGTCTGGCGCTAGCCAGGGTCCACACAGCTTTAATTTGGTATTTGTGTGTGTGTTTGTTTGTTTGTTTGTTTGTGTCACGCCTGGCGCTATCCCGTATCTGTCCCGTATCTGTCCCGTATCTGTGACTACAAAGCCTCTACAGGATTGTACATAACAGCTGTCCACAATATTTGCGGGCTCCTGTATCTGTCCAGTACCGTACCAATATTCGTCGTATTATGCATACGACTCCCTGATGTAGAGGGGGATTTGGAAAGAAATAGGGAGACGAGGAGGAAATTAAATTAGAGTAGACGCCGATTAGGTGATAGGATGCGTCAGCATAAACATACTTTGGAAGAGAGATCCCGTCGTCTCCAAAATAAGCGTGAACGAGCGATTCATTGCCGGTCACCGGAAACGTCGAAAGAGAGATCCCGTCGACTCCAGAACGCCCGCTCAGGACAGACATCCCGTTGAGTCCAGAACGCCCGTGATCGGCAGAGTCTAAGCCGGTCCCAGGAAACGTCAGGACAGACATCCCGTCGAGTCCAGAACGCCCGCGATCGCCAGAGTCAGCGCCGGTCCCAGTAAACGTCAGGACAGACATCCCGTCGACGCGCAGAAAAACTAAATCTGCAGCCTCTTTTGCCGTCGAACAGGATACGTATTTATATAGGAGACTGTAAAGTTATGTAATGTCCAAATTTCGACGTGAGCAGCAGGTCACTGGCGTTGATTTTTCGACGTGCGAGCCAAATAACGCGAGCTGAACTTTCGCGTCGCAGACATCCCGTCGACGCGCAGAAAAACTAAATCTGCAGCCTCTTTTGCCGTCGGACAGGATACGTATTTAAGGAGACTGTAAAGTTATGTAATGTGCTCCACAGACAACCATGCATTCGGCGTCGTCATTGGCTCAACAGATCAATGTACATGTATTACTACAAAAAGGCCAGAAAATCCGATTACTGTATTAAAATCAACTAATGTTCGCTGGCGATTTAATTTCGCTGATTTTTCGGCTTGGTACCAACCGGCCAAAGTAAATCGCAGGCCAACGTTTGTCATATAGGCAAATGATGCATGATTGAGCAATGGATGCATGTGAGAGCAAAAATACCGATCGATTTCAAATTTGACGTGAAACTGCGTGTCACGTCGGAAATAACGTGCATCTTAAAGGGGAAGTTAAGGCGAAAATTAAAATTTCACCAGTTGTAGTCTTCGGGGTGCTGAGTCGAATGGTACTGGTCCGAGAAAGCTGAGACGCTCCCTTCCTACTTGAATCCTAATCGAACTCGCGCACTTCCACCGAAACTGGGTGACTGCGCCCTACTAGATGGGGATTTGTATGCAAAATGTCACTAAAAGCGCCATTTCGTTCTTATAAAAGCACGGATGACCACGATTGGCCCATATGTTGTAGTCCTTTGGACGCTGAGTCGACTGGTTTTGGTCCGAAAAGGCTGCGATGCAGCGTTCTTCCTTTATTCCCAATCGAACATGGTTGAAGAAGCGGTCACGTGCTCCTGCGTACACCAGTCACCTTGTCACCGTGCCTGCAGGGTACAACTTACTTGCCTGTTTGACCTTTTTTGGGTGCAGTCCTGTCACTCAAGTTGAACCTTGGTGTGAAAGTTGTTGCCTGCTGGCGTGGTGACCAGGTGATTTGGGCACCCAGGAGCACGTGACCACTTGTTCAACCATGTTCGATTGGGAATAAAGCAGGAACGCTGCATCGCAGTCTTTTCGGACCAAAACCAGTCGACTCAGCGTCCAAAAGACTACAACATATGGGCCAATTGCGGTCATCCTTGCTTTTATAAGAACGAAATGGCGCTTTTAGTGACATTTTGCATACAAATCCCCATCTAGTTGGGCGCAGTCACCCAGTTTCGGTGGAAGTGCGCGAGTTCGATTGGGATTCAAGTAGGAAGGAAGCGTCTCAGCTTTCTCGGACCAAGACCATTCGACTCAGCACCCCGAAGACTACACCTGGTAAAATTTTAATTTTTGCCTTAACTTAAACAAAAAAACAACAACAACAACAACTTCCCCTTTAACCTCTCTAATCGAGAGGTTTCTATTTCTCATCAGCAAAAATTTGTTGATTTACAATATAAGGAGATACAAATTAAAGGAGCAAAACGAAAGTAGATGATTATTAGAGAAATATCAATCCGCAATAAATTCTGCAAATACTTTTGCCTAACTCATCATAATTCAAACCGATTGAAACGTTTTTGCAATACAGTGATGTGGCCAATCAACGGAAAAAGACAATTCCATCAGTTCTTATAACATGTACGATGAGCTAGGCAAAAAAGCATAAAAGCATAGCGTAGGGCCCTGAGCTTCCAAGCTCTCTCGTTCCCGTAGCTATGCAGAAGACGTTACTTCAGTAACGTCTGGAGCTAGCCAGGGTCCACACAGCTTTAATTCCCGTAGCTATGCAGAAGACGTTACTTCAGTAACGTCTGGCGCTAGCCAGGGTCCACACAGCTTTAATTTGGTGTTTGTTTGTTTGTTTGTTTGTTTGTTTGTGTCACGCCTGGCGCTATCCCGTATCTGTCCCGTACCGTATTGCACAGCTGGCCATTTGCTGGCTCCCTTATCTGTCCCGTACCGTACCGTACCATCAAACACAGCTGGCTACAAACAGCTGGCCACAATATTATGTACATGTATACGACTCCCTGTGTGTTGCAACTGTGCTTGAAGGGGACGGTTGCACTTTTTGTAGCTCCATTTTATCTGAGTTTTCAGTCGTTCCTCTTACTAGTCTTGCCAAGGGGGTGGCTCTGGGTCCACCAGAGTTGCCCCTGGCGTATTTCTGAATTTGCTGGGGCGAGGGTTCCGCGACGCGGTCGCCAAGGCAGTGTCTTTTCAGTCACGACCGTTGTCGTCCTCGTCTCTCCATTCGCGGTGGTGTAGCTGACCCCCGAATAGTTTCAAACTGCGAAGCTCGGAGGAGTACAGTGGTGGCAGAGGCATGAGCTGTGAGTGGAGACGGTTGCTGGAGATGAATGGTGATGCAGCGAGAAGAGTTACGCTGCCTGACGCCGCGTGGGAAATTGTTTGAACCTGCAATTTCAGTTCGAGCGCGGTGGACTTCTAGACGATGTGTCCTCATGGCTGTTTTTCAACGCTTGGCCTATCGCTGATATCCCTGCGTGGGATGTTCTTCCAGTGGAGTCCAGGTGGGACTTCGGGTGCCCACACTCCATCACCTGGTTGATTGTTTCGGAACTGCAAAAATAATTATTGTTTCGTATTTTGTGCGCATCTCTTGTCATCTCTCTTTTCTATACGTCGCACACCAGATGTACCACTATCGCCGTCTTTCTCTTGCTTTCTCTCCCTGCTTGCTGTTTTTTGTTTCTGTTGCCACTGTCCCTCATCATACCCATGCTTGGGTGGTGGGCGGCGTGACCCGTTAGGGTAGCTGCCAATACAGTACGACTCCCTGATGTATAGAGAGACTTTCTGGAAAGAAATAGGGAGACGAGGAGGAAATGGAATTAGAATGGATGTTAGTTGCCGAATAGGTGATAGGATGCGTCAGCAAAAACATACTTTGGAAGAGAGATCCCGTCGTCTCCAAAACAGGCGTGAACGGGCGAGTCAGCGCTGGTCACAGGAAACGTCGGCAGAGTGATCCCGTCGACTCCACAGTCAGCGCCTTCCCAGGAAACATTTCCATCAGTTCCCACAACATGCACGATGAGCTAAGCAACAAAGCATAGCGTAGGGCCCTGAGCTTCCAAGCTCTCTCGTTTGGTATTTGTTTGTTTGTGTGTTTGTTTGTTTTTTGTGTCACGCCTGGCGCTATACCGTATCTGACGGCAAAAAATCATAGGAATGTTATACATTTTTCAATTCTCCTATTTTTTTCAGGCATATCCTGGGATTCGAACCCGCACTATCGCCCTACATGCATTCCCCCATACACTTCGCATTCATACCCATTCTTCCAAGTTGCTTCACGTTATGATCTTGCGTTTGAAAGCCCTATTTTAATATTGTTGGCAGCTGTATGTGGCCAGCTATATCCCTACCGTACCGTACCAGCAAAGACGGCTGGCCGCAATGCATATTCAAATAGGGCTTTCAAATGCAAGATCATAATGTGAAGCAACTTGGAAGAATTAGTATGTGTGCGAAGTGTATCGGGGGATGCATGCAGGGCGCGATAGAGCGGGTTCGAATCCCAGGTTATGTCTTAAAAAAAAGGAATTTTTCAAAGACCGGGTGATGCATGCAGGGCGCGATAGTGCGGGTTTGAATCCCAGGTTATGTCTTAAAAAAAGGAATTTTTTAAAGACCGGGGGATGCATGCAGGGCGCGATAGTGTGGGTTCAAATCCCAGGTTATGTCTTTAAAAAAAGGATTTTTTCAAAGACCGGGGGATGCATGCAGCTCGCGATAGTGCGGGTTCAAATCCCAGGTTATGTTTTTACAAAAAAGGAATTTTTAAAGAATTTATAACATCCCTATGCTTTTTTTTGTCTAGGTCATCAAGGCAAAAAAGCATAGCGTAGGGCCCTGAGCTTCCAAGCTCTCTCGTTAGGTATTTGTGTGTTTGTTTGTTTGTTTGTTTGTGTGTTTGTGTCACGCCTGGCGCTATCCCGTATCTGTCCCGTACCGTACCTTGCCATCAAACACAGCTGGCCACATACAGCTGGCCGCAATATTCAAATAGGGCTTTCAAACGCAAAATCATAACGTGAAGCAACTTGGAAGAATGGGTATGAATGCGAAGTATATGGGGGAATGCATGTACGGAGATAGTGCGGGTTCGAATCCCAGGATCTGCCTGAAAAAAAAAAATAGAATTGAAAAATTTATAACATTCCTTTTCTTTTTTTGCCGTCATCAAGGCGGTAGACGGTGTCGTATTACCGTCGACCGTACCTGTCCCGTACCTGTCCCGTATATGTCCGGTACCTATCCTGTACCGTACCGTACAATCAAAGACGGCTGGCCACAATGCATCTTCAAATAGGGCTTTCAAATACAAGATCATAATGTTAAGCAACTTGGAAGAATTAGTATGTATGCGAAGTGTATCGGGGAATGCATGCAGGGCGATAGTGTGGGTTCGAATCCCAGGTTATGTCTAAAACAAAAAGTAGAAACTTATAAGAATTTATACCATCCCTATGCCTTTTTGGTCTAGGTCATCAAGGCAAAAAAGCATAGCGTAGGGCCCTGAGCTTCCAAGCTCTCTCGTTTATTTGTTTGTTTGTTTTTTTGTGTCACGCCTGGCGCTATCCCGTATCTGAACCGTACCGTACCGTACCATCAAACACAGCTGGTCACAAACAGCTGCATCGGCGTTGGCTGCCGCAGCGAAGCGACTCTGCAGGGAGAGGTCGATCCTCAGATTCTGTCTGCGTTTGTGGTAGCTCGTCTTGTACCCTTGGTGAAATCTGCTGGTGATGCTGCTAGCCCTACTTCCAGTATACTTTCATGAAAAAAATATGAAAAAGTATAGGTGTTAGACCAATAGCTGTTGGTGAAGTACACCGCCGTTTTATTCCTAAAGCTATATATTGGGCTGCGTCTCCATCCATTGATATTGTTGCAGCTGTCGCCCCATTTCAGGTTTGTGTGGGCATGCTATCTGCGTGTGAGTCTGCGGTTCTTGATGTACAGAGGTAGTATTTGGATCCGGAACCGGAGGCCATTCTTTTCATGGATGCGTCTAAGGGCCGATTAATACTTCATCTCGCGTACGGGAAACCCATCGCGCGACCGTTGCGCGTTGGGTTTCCCGTACGCGAAATAGTTGAGCTCAGATCAACTTTTCCGCAACGAGACGCGTTCCCCGTACACGAAATGAAGTATGAATCGGCCTTATTGCGGTTAGTGCTGTTAATAAACAGGCAGCGCTTCATAACGTTCTTCTTCTGTGTCCTGGCATATCCACAATCTTGCGCAACACATACGGAGCTCCACTATCGTTGTTTCTACCAGGTGGTGACAGTATCTTGTCTCGAGAGGTTACTTGCCAGGGCGATCCTTCGGCCATGGCACTGCTTGCGCTGGCCATTAGGCCTGTGATCAAACGCCAATCCAGTGACCACCCATCTACCGGCCAGTGCTGGTACGCGGTTGACGGCGAGGCTGATGGAAGGATGCCAGCCGTGCACAAGTTCTGGTTGGCTTTGTCTGACATTGGACCGCAATATGGTTATTTCACCAATGCCTCAAAGATGACACCCCTTGGGAAGCCGGACTTGGAGCGGGCGGCCGCTGATATGTTCGATTCTACCGGTATTGCTATACGAACTGGCGAAGCGAGGTACCTGGGAGGTGCTGTTGGCCAGTCGTCGTTCATTGCGGATAATCTCGATAGACACATTGCGAGTTCGTTGCGAGAGATGAGCCTCTTGGCTGACATCTCACTTACACAGCCCCGCGCCGCATATTCCGCACTTGTGCGTGGTATGAAGAGCAAGTGGAACTATCACATCCAAAGTCATCCAGGGTTGGCTTCCTCGTACAGACCACTGGATGAATTTATAAGCAATAAATATATCCCCACGTTAAAAGGAGGCTCAAACCACCAAACTCCAAAAATGAAAAAAACATAGAAAGTTTACATGACATGTAAACTTTCTATGTTTTTTTCATTTTTCACTATGTTTTTTTCATTGTATATAAACTTGGGAATTTGTTCCTTGATTGATTGATTGATTGATTGATTGATTGATTTTTATTTCACGGATCCTCCAGAGGCAAATAGATGCCTATCTAAGGGAGTCTCCTAAGTAAGTATGGAAAATGAGAAAATATGTTCATAAGGGAGAAGAGGTAGAAGATACATTAGTACAAAAGAAGTAAATTCAGTACTTCGGGTAGTACATTGCATGCTAATCATAGTGAGAATCAGAAAAGCAGCATTGCGGACTACTATAACTGACATATACACAAACTATTGAAACTATCATAGATGTGGTTAGCCTAGACACAAAAGTCAGGAATACCCTTCAAAGAAAACATAGATTTCGAATGATACCGACGAATAGCAATACTAAATTTCACTGTTGTAGAGAGTGAACGAATGAATATCTTCATGCAGTTTATTCCAGGCAACACTCAAAGAAAAAAGGGTTGATTTACGAAAGTAGGTGCCAGCTTTAGGAAGCATTATGGATGAAGGGTGACGACTGCTTTGGGAAGAGGGTAGCTGGAAGTGAGACAACAAGGAGGGATATTGGGAGAACACATGGTGGAAATAGACAAGGCCAAGAATCTGCCGTCGCCATGCTAAAAATTCCCAAGAGGACAGAATATTGAGGTCTTCTTTGGAAGTCGACCAGTCAGGCCGACGCTTGAGTTTACTATTTAAGTATGCTCTAGCAGCAGTAGCCTGCAGTTTATCAAGGGTTGTGGACATGGTGGCTGAAACGGAAAACATCCAAACGGGAACAGCATATTCAAGGAGGGGACGAACATAACATTTATACAAAAGATTCACAGCAGGAAAAGGAAGAAAGTTGGACATTTGGTTTAAAAGAAAAACTTGACCTCGAAATTTGCTTATAATGTGTTGAATATGGGGGGACAGATTGAGTGAAGGAGTGAGGATGATGCCCAGATGGCGGTAGGAAGAGGGCTGGGTCCGTGACGTACCGGCCATGGTGACGGTCCTGGGATCAGGTGGGTTTGATTTACGTTTGCAAAAGGCAACATGGACACATTTGTTAGCATTGCTTCAGCTTTATGGGACAAGTTCACACATCTATCAATTCTAATTGCAGGGAGGCAGTGTGCGCGGCGGGTACGACAGTAGACGGAGAAACGCAGACCATGTTGGAATCATCCGCAAACAGGGTCAGATCGCTGGATTGGGGAATGCTGGGAAGGGAGTTGATAGAAAGGTTGAACAATAGAGGGCCTAGGTGGGAGCCTTGTGGCACACCAGCGGTGAGCGACATATGGGTTGATAATTCAGTGCCGACCCGCACAGACATCGATCGGCCTTCCAGGAAGTCCATCAGCCACGCAAATGAGTCAGGTGCACACTAACCGGACAGACATTAGGCTAGAAGGCGATGGCTGGTACGATCAAATAATAATAATAATAATAATAATAATGTCCCACCCGCCTGTGTGGATTCACAGGAAGTGTGAGTTACGAAGTCTGAAGAAAATGTTGAACGGCCTCTGCTGGAATGACGACTACACCATAGCTCAGTGGTTAGAGCATCGCTGGCTACAAGCGAAGGTCCCTGGTTCGAGTCCTGGTGGTGACAGTCAATTTTTTCTTCAGACTTTTCCCGTTTGTCTCTTTCCCTCAAACCAGTTAACATTTTATGACTTGGGGCTCCCCGCGTGCTAGTTTGTACGTGAAGTGTGTGGGTTACAGTGAGGGCTGCGTCCCACCCGCCTGTGTGGATTCACAGGAAGTGTGAGTTACGAAGTCTGAAGAAAATGTTGAACGGCCTCTGCTGGAATGACGACTACACCATAGCTCAGTGGTTAGAGCATCGCTGGCTACAAGCGAAGGTCCCTGGTTCGAGTCCTGGTGGTGACAGTCAATTTTTTCTTCAGACTTTTCCCGTTTGTCTCTTTCCCTCAAACCAGTTAACAAATAATAATAATAATAATAATAATACCACAGCACGCGTAATAATATAATTATGTGGGTATAATTATACGTTCCACTTCTGTCCTATCTCCTATGATCAAATTCCATTATCAAGATAATTATTAACATGGCGCACTGATGACCTGTGACGCCAGATCATGGATTGTCGGCCAGATTTCTCCATGTAGGCTTGTCCAGAGCGATGGCCCTCACATTCCCCAGCTGACTGCTGCGCTTCAAGTCGATGTTCCTCCTCTGTAAGTCGCTTGTGATGCGCGTCGCAATGGATGTCCTTGGACGTCCACGCCCAGCCTTGGCATCTCCCGCAAAATAGCCCGTCAGCGCGATCCATGGCGGCGCATCCCTGTCCATACGGAGAATATGGCCGGTTAGCTGCCATCTTCTCCTGTCCACGATGTCAGATAGTGGTTCGATCAACTGCCTTCGAGAAATCGAGAAAGACGGCATCACACTGGGCCCGGTTATCAAATGCAGGGCTGACAGTTGATGTGACTTACACAAGTTGGTCAACCGTGCTTCGGTGGTGGCGAAACCCGAACTGTTTCGGCGACAGTAGTTTGTGTTTCGCTACAAACGCGTACACCTGGCGGCTGATTAACGCTTCGTAGCATTTTGCCACACCATTCAGCAGAGATATCGGCCGGTCGTTAGCAGGGTCATTGCGACTTCCCTTACCCTTGTAAATTGGGGTAACGATTGCAACTTTCCACTCAAGGGGTTGGGATCAGTAAGTGGTGCAGCGGTTAAAGAGAGCAGTGAGGGATTGGGCGAGCACTTCTGCTGTCTCTCGTAGGATCGTGTTACGAACACTGCCAGTTGTAGACTTTCGCACACTTAGGGTCGACAGTGCCTTGAATACTTCTACGATAGACAGAGGGCGGATGGCAAATGTTTCCGAAGAAGAAGGCATGGCGAGATCACGATAATCTGCATCCGACGACGGCGTAGCTTGACTATTCTTTGCGAACTGTTTACAGAAGATGTTCGCTTTCTCAGGGACGGTAACCGCTAAGGTATCGTCTCCTTGGATATCAGGTATAGGGGTGTGAGGACAATTGATGTGGCACATTTTCTTGACTCTCTTCCACCAGTCATAAGATCCTCGATCTGCATGAAGGCCTTCTAACATCTGGTCGTAGAAGTGACGTTTAGCTTTACGGATGGCAGCGACGAGGCAGTTCCCTGAAATGCGATAAGCAGCCCAGCACTCAGGGGTATTGACGCGTTTTGCTGCAGCAAATAGTCGATCTCGACGTTGACGGAGGCGATGGTGCACAGAGGTGAACCAAGGCTTTCTATAACGATTTGTTCACTTTCTAAACTTCGGAACAAAAGATGATTATGGCTGTGTCAACTAGTGTTCGCCTTGGGTAGTGCTTATGTTGATTGTCTAAAAAAATTGGGAGGGGGGCACCGAAATGTTTGGCGTCGTATGAGTTGTTTTTTGGAGAGGTGTCGATACATGAAATTCTGCCATTTTCAATAAGAAAAAGCTGTTCTTTCTCCTGTTGAAGTGTATCTCCCTCAGAATTTTTAGTCTAATCTATGCAGGCCACAACTATGACACATACCCACTGTTCAGAAGGTCTTCCGATGACTCGGCGATGAGACACACTGATTGTGACGCCGTGATGCATTCCATATATCGCATGTTACATACTAATAAGTTTTCTACTCGCTGTGCCTTGCACGCCGCGACACACTTGGACTATTGTAACAGGTAGCCGAGTGGTAGGCGCGGTGCAATCAACAAAAGTTAGTTTTTATTCTTCTTCTCTCAGGCACACACCTGGGATATAATTATTAGTAAAAGAAGAAGCGGCAAATAAATAACTTTCTCTCCGGTGCACACCTAGAGGTGGACTACTTCTTCTTCGAGTTAGCTTTTTCCGTATTACTTCCATATTACTTCCGTATTAGCCAGGTAGGGATACTACACCCTCCCTTCCTACAGATAATCACGCCCTCGTGATTTTCAAAAGTAGGCAGGTGGGTGAATGTTCTGTCTGGACCGGAGATTGTACGGAGGTTCAGGAGGAGGCGGAGCGGGGGGGTTGGATTTGAGGTAGTGGTGTATGTGCAGGGGTGGTGTGTATCTCGGGATCGTATGCCGGTGGTGATGCACGACGTAGATCTACGTCGGTTACTTGATGATATGGCTTCAGGCGATTTACATGAACAATTGAAAGCCTCTGGCGATCCGACAACGACCAAATGCGGGTTGTGACATCATCGATCACCTTCTGGATGGCATAATAATTATTATATTATGATCCTGTTCAGAATCGGTGAAACTTGGTGGACTCATTTTGAGGGACCACTGGTGAATAGGCCCCGGCGGATAATGCTAGCATTGTATCTAGCATATTTAGCACTTTCTGGAAACTAGCATTACACTAGCATAATCAGTAGGTTTTGCAGAAAACTAGCATATTCTTGCGAAAACTAGCATATTGTTGCAAAACATGGGATTTTCAAATGTGTTCGCATCCGAAAGCACTGGTTCACTTCAAATCTTCAATGTCTAGCTCTCTACTAGTACTACTTGAACTTGTTGTAGATCTATGACTCTGGCTGCGAGTCTGGGCACAAGCGTTGGGAAAAAACTTGTGATGGGTGTACATGAGAAGGTGGTGAAAATGGGAGCGTTTTGTTTCCACCACCGTTCGGCGCTTATTATTCTTTGTTAGCTGATGAAGAACACGCGTCATGGCTATGTCCCAGCAAGCAGCCAGAGACATTGTTGATCTAGTAAGCAGTAGCGATGATCACTTTGATTCCGAGTTTGACGATGAAGACGCCTCAGAATCAGAGTCCGAAGAGGACGAGGTCAGGACAGCGTGTGAACGTCTTCCCGAACCAGCCAGAGTAGCGATTTCCCGAAAACGATCTTTCCAGAGAAGTGGGAAAGAGTCCGTCGCTAAGCGTGGGCGAATTACCGGTGGAAGTTCCACATTGACACCTCGTGGCAACGTCGACCATCGCGTGCAGCAATTTCCAGGGGAATATTTGACCGTGTCCAGTGGGAGGATTTACTGCAGTGCTTGCAGCCAGACAGTTCAACCGAAGAACAGCATTGTGCAATCACACATTTCGAGCCAAATCACAAGACGGCCAAAGAGCGAAAGTCACGAGCCCAGCTACACCAGCAAGTGCTAACAGCTTCGTGGGAGAAGTACACTACAGACCATGAGAAGGAGCTGGCAGGAACAGGGCTATCTGGTGATGTAGCCATTGATGTCCTCATTCGAAGAGCCAACGTTGTCGAGTCTTTCCTCAAAGCAGGTGTGCCTCTGAGTAAGATAGACCACCTTCGTCCGTTGCTTGAAAGCAACTACTGCCGCATGACGTACAGCACTCACATGGCATATTTGGTGCCGTTCCTGTTGCAGAATGAGCAGTCTACCATCAAGAAGGAGATTGCATCTGCAGCTCATCTCACCGTTATTTTCGATGGTACTTCACGCCTTGGTGAGGCACTTGCTGTTGTCCTCCGCTACGTCGATGGTGATTTTAACATCCACCAACGCCTCATACGTTTCTCTGTACTGTCTAAAAGCCTAGCTGGTACCGAACTAGCTCGAGAGCTCATCACAGTTTTGTCAACACAGCTGCAAGTTCAAAGCCACACGGTTCTTGCCTTGGTCCCAGACTGTGCATCTGTCAATAGTGTTGCTGTTAGGGTGGTAACAGCTCTTTGAGCATTAAAACTAGCATAATGTGCCACATTTACTAGCAGTGATAGTAGCATAATTGCCGAAGATAACTAGCATTATCCGCCGTGGCCTACTGGTGAATGTGGGAGAACAAGCTGATCCTTCGTGAACTTCGGTGGTGGGCGAGATGTACCATCGTAATCCTTCTTCTGGTGCTGATGTGATTTAAGGCCGTGCTGGCGGGCACGCTCAAAGGCAGTCTCAGTTGAAGTCCGAATAGAAG
This sequence comes from Sycon ciliatum, assembly GCF_964019385.1. Taxonomy (NCBI): domain Eukaryota; kingdom Metazoa; phylum Porifera; class Calcarea; order Leucosolenida; family Sycettidae; genus Sycon; species Sycon ciliatum. The sequence continues at coordinate 30,514,080 of NC_088651.1, read as the reverse complement.
TGACGAATTCATGGTAAGATGGTGGTGGTGAGTTACAGGGTAAACCATACATCACATCGATAGGCAGAACCGGATCATAACCAAACTGGAGGCGGAATGGAGAATAGCCAGTCGATGCATGTACACTAGTGCGGTACGCTAGCGCCGTGGGTTGGAGATGCAAGTCCCATTCTCGGTGATCAGAGATGGATGTTGCAATCATAGCTTCTAGTGTCCGGTTGAATCTTTCAACCATGGCATCACTTTGTGGGTGGTAGGGTGTGGTTCTGGTCTTGGTGATATCAAGCATAGTGCACAGGCTTTGAAACAAGCGATTCTCAAACTGGGAACCTTCATCAGTGTGCAAGGCAGCGGGTGCACCATAGCGACAGATCCAATCATTGAAGAACAAACCGGCGACAGTAGAGGCGAGCATGTTTGGCATGGGGGGAAAATCTCGACCCACTTGGAGAAGTAATCCATTATGACTAATACGTACCGATTTCCTCGATCAGTGGTAGGAAGGGGGCCCATGATGTCCATGGCGACACGCTGGCTTGGATAGGATGATGTTTGCGATTGCAGAGGTGCTTTCGGTTAGGGCTGAGGTGCTTTACGTTTTTTGGCACTCCGGGCAGGTTCTTACACACTGTTCGATGTCATCAGCCATGTGGGGCCAGTAAAAGCGTGTACGGGCCTTGTCGATGGTGCGGGTGACGCCAAGATGGCCCGATCCAATACCGGCATGCAGTGATTTGACAACAGTAGGACGTTGTGACGCAGGCAGGACCAATTGAAGATACGAGGACAGATCATCAGTAGACTCATACCTTCGGTAGAGAACACCATCTTGGACAATGAGACGATTGAACTGCGTCCAGAGTCGGTGCACATCAGGATGAACAGCAGCTAACTCAACTGATCTCTTAGGTGGTCGTTGCTGTGACGTCACGAGGGATCCACAGCTTGGCTAGTGCGGAGGGAGGTAGACGGCAGCAGAACGCTGACGGAGCAGGCTCACGAGTGCATTGGTCGAGGTCGCCTGTGGAGAGAGAGACACCGCATGAACTCACAGCAGCAGATGCAGCAGGCGGCAGACACATACTCTTGGCAGCAGGGGAAGAACACACATGTCTACACAATCCTGGCGAACTATCGGCGTTGACATGCTGAGAGCCAGGGCGGTGCCGAGTTTCATAGTCAAACGCTGATAACCGTTCTATCCAGCATACCACAATGCCATCCGGATTCTTGAATGAAGATAGCCAAAGGAGGGCTTTGTGATCAGTGCGGAGTAGGAATGTGGCGCCGAGCAGGTAGTGAGGGAGATAGTGAGTGAATTCAATAACAGCCAGTAATTCACGCTTTGTCGTTGTGTAATAGACTGATCCCCTTATGATACTGGGTTCGAGCACGGGGGCAACCTCACTCGCGATCGAGCTAGTTTTTGAACGTGACAGCATCTTTGACAGTGTGTTTCAGGTTTGTTTTGGAATGTCTTCTGCTTAGTTCAAGTGGTTTGCGATGGTTTCGAGCGGTGCTGGACCTCCTGCTGGTAGGAGCAGAGTCTCCGAGAGAGACATGGACTGTGATGCAGCTGCTGGATTTTTTCAAGGCGCGGGAGGGAACGATCTCGGGCCACAAACAGGAGTTACTCCAGAGGTGAGTTTTTTTGTTTTTGAAATATTCGAATCGCGAATCGTGTTGTGAGACTTATTTTTTGCCTAGGCTATAGCAGACTGTATTTCCTTTTTCTTGAGATCGGTGCTGAAGATAATAGTAACCTTTTTCTGGTCTGTCTTTTCCTCTCCAGAGCCATCTTCTATGAAGGTAACCGTGGTGCTGCCAGGTCACCAAGTTGCGATCGCGATCAGCAGCCCTGAAGGGGAAAAATCGATTTTCCAACAATCTGGTTGGACATCAGCCACTAAAGTACTTCTGATTTGCCTGTAGTGACAACAGCAGCCATCCTTGGACACCTTGCAAAGACAGGAAAAGCCACTGGTGGAAGCGACTGCTATGAGGTGACGATAGCAGTGGTGATCGCTGTTTTGTCAAGTCGAAGGGCTAGCCAACCCAGAGGAAGCATTAAAAAAAAGATGAGCAGTGCGTGGTATTTGTTGAGCGTGAAGAGCTAGAGGAGGACAGTGTAAACACATGGAAGGGGTGGATGGTGTTTGAAGAACAGTGTGCTGTGTGCCGGCTGGTGGTCTTTGTCAGCATGTATTCGTGCTGCTTCTTGTGCTGGAACACTTCTCGCCCAGGAAGGCAGATTGCGTGCTCCCTGGCCCTCAGTCGGCAATGGGGCATTTGTTCCAGGAACATCACCCCAGAGCCAGTGATGAGTCGTACCTCTGAAAGGTCGAAGCTTGCTGTTAATCGCAAGCGTAGCGCAGTGGATTGCTTCCTCTTCGAAGTACGAGTGCCAAAGCTTGCCGCTGTCTGCAGCAAAGTGTGTGTACGGTTCTTTCGAACCTATGAATATACCCCCCCCCCCTCTCTTTCTCTCTCTCTCTTAGGAAGACTGCATGTTCAGAGTGAACTATTTTCTAGTATATTTAATGTGAGACGGGCTGTTTACGCCCAGGATCAAGATACAGTTTTTTCCTGTTTCTATATCTTCCTAATAAAATACATTGTGACAGAGCTTTCGGTCTTACTCCGCTGTACTACATCCTCAACCCGCCACCACCATGCGCTCTTGGCCGAACTAATGCACGAAGCATAAACACACCAGCACCGCAAGGACACTTCCGTTGACAGATATTGTTTACGCCTCTAGACAGCTGTTTCGGTTCTTCGAGCTCATCGTTAGAGGAGGATAGTAGCAGGATATTAATGATGATATAATATAAGATGATAGACGGTTTATGGTCCGATATTGATGATTGGAGATCTAAGAAGGCAATGACAGTGATTGCGAAATGGATAATATTGTCATGATTATATGCCAGTCTGGTAATGCGTTGTACTGGTGGACAGTATTGAAATCATCACTGCATTCGATGCAAATATTGGTATACCTTGGTTTCAGTATTGGAAAAAAAGAGTAAGAGAACCTGGTTGATTTGGTTGCATCTGCGACTGGCTACCGGGTGTTGTGATCAGCAATGTTACCTTGGGAGAAAATAAGAGCGCAAGGATCTGTTGGGTCTTGTTGTGCCGTGCCGGTGCGAGAACCCTTAGTGCATGGCAAAATAGAACTGTTTCATCCACAATGCAGAATGTCTTGCGGTACATGGCATTGATGACTGAACATCTCGCCAGCTCGCCCAAATGGGGATCATGCCCAAACGGAGGAACAAGAAATCTTTCTAGCTCAGCTAGTTATATACCGTGAAACGGATGATTAACTTGTGCCAGGCATGCCAGTTTCTGTTCCATTCGGCCCAGGCTTAGACACATCAATGCCAATAGCAGCTGATCCTCCATTACATGCTCATTGGCGATTTGCGGCCACCTCCAACTGTATCCGCCGTCCCTCAGCTTCCGTCTTCGCAGATCTGGCGCGGCGCAGTAAATTTTCTCGGCTAGGCTCAAAGAAGTCCCACAGAGCGGTCCAAACACCTGAAGGCAAACCAGTCAGAAACTGGAGCGGCTCAGAGTCTTTCTTTATGTTATTGTACGTAAGCTGTTTTTCGGCTTTCTTCACCCCAGTCCTCACATCGTCCAACTGCTCCACGAGACTCTGTACACGAGCTTTACTTGCTGCCAGCTGGTTCCTTTCCAACTCAAAGTACCGTTGCCTCTCAGCAAAATACTGGTTAGGTAGCATGGAGAGCTTGTGATGCAGACGCTGCACTTCCATGACCGAACTGCACTAGGCTCAGCAAATACTGTTTTGCGAGCATGGGGAGCAGGGTGTCTAGACTCCACTCTCTTGCGAAAAGCAAACCTGGTACCGTAGGACAGCTGTTTGGGTTCCTGGACTCATCTTGCCCTTGTAGAGCTGGGCACAACGATTTCGATTTCGGGATCGAAATGATCGCTGCAACTCAAATATTCAGAGTGACCCTAAAACTACGTCCTTCCTCACGGGGCATAGCCTGGATCCGCTCGCTCCAGACCGCTGTGGCTCCACACGAGGAAAGGAGTGAAATGACTTGTTTGCTTCGTCCTCCTGTTCTGACAGTGAGGAACGCAGCAATGATCCTGAGAAGGCATCCTGAAGTCGTAAAAATGAAGACGTCTAAACAAAAACAAAACAGCTCAAATCAAAAGTCCTTGTGACATTTTTTGTAGACAGGCTTGCACTGCATGTAGATTTCGCGTGCTCTGCACTTTGCATGCGAGAAGTCGCGCACAGCCGAGGTGAGGTTGGTCGCGTGTGTGCAGCAGGATCCCACGCGACTGCGGAGTTGCCCCCTTGCTCGAACCCAGACAATAATAAGGGAATCGGTCTATTACGTTGACCAGAGGACAGTGTCTTACTTGCATAGGCGATGGGATGTTCTGCACCATCGGGGCCGATTTGCGAAAGGACCGCACCAATGGCATGATCACTAGCATCTGTATCCAGAATGAAGGACTTATTGGCATCAGGATAGGCAAGGACGGGTGCTGAGCTGAGGAGTTGGCGGAGCTGATCGAAGGCGTTCTGTGCCGCGGTTGGCCTGGCGAATGTTGAGTGCTTCCTTGTTAGCGCACGCAGAGGTGTCGCAATCTTAGCAAAGTCATGGATGAATCTCCTGTAGTATGATGCAAAGCCGAGGAACTGGCGCACACCCGTGATGGACATAGGTTTTCAGAAGTATTTTGATCTTCTTTTCAGCAAACGGCCTCATTGGACTGCATCGCTTGTATTGTATACCTGTGTTTATTGGTGACTGCTTCCTGCTGCTTTATTGTTCCAAGTATCAGTTTAGTTTAGTTTTAACATCTCTTATTATTATTTTTCTCACCCCACACCCCTCTACTCTGTTATCGGCCCTCTTAAGAGTTGTATTCAGCACTGTTGAGGCTTCCGATGGAAAATAAAATAATACTTCTACTACTACTAGGTTGCTTCCAGGTGGAAACAGCCTTAACTTTGGCGAGATCAGGGCGAACACCATCAGCAGAGAACACATGACCAAGATATCCAACAGATGAGTTGACTAGAGGACATTTAGACGGCTTCACTTTGAGGTTGGCCTCACGGAGACGGTCGAGGACAGAACGTAAAAGTTGGAGGTGTTCCTTGAACGTCTTTGAGAAGACAATGATATCATCCATATATACAAGACACGTGGATGGAATAATATCTCCCAGAATAGCATTCATCAGGCGCTGAAATGTAGCAGTTGCATTGCATAAGCCGAAAGGCATGCAGGTCCACTCATAGAAGCCAAATGGAGTGACGAAGGCAGACTTACGCCGGGCATCTTTATCCATGCCGATTTGCCAGTAGCCAGAAGCGAGGTCAATAGTTGTGAAGTAGCGGGCACCACTCGTGGCGTAAAAGGCATCATCGATACGCGGCATTGGAAAGGCGTCTTTTACCGTGATGTTAAGCTGACGGTAGTCCACAGAAAGGCGAATGGAGTTGTCAGGCTTCCGGACAACGACAATGGGTGCAGACCAGGGACTGTTCGACGGACGGATAATGTGATGGTCACGCAGCTTATCAATGTGCTCCCTGACCTCTTGTTGCTGGTGGATTGGTAGACGAAGCGGTGCTATGCGTACAGGAGGTGCGCCAGAGGTGTCGATGGTGTGCGTGACGAACTCCGTGTGGCCAGTGTCAAACGGGCCGGTGGAAACGCAGTCAGCATACTCACTCATCAGGTCTTGAACGGAACGACGATCGGCACTATCCAGGTGACTGAGATCGAACTGCGGTTCTCGAGAGCCATCGTCTGCAAGTGTAGTAGCAGCACATATCGCAGAGGTATCATCGTCGTCGACCGGAACGCATGGCATGATGGAGCCAATCCGCACACCCTGTGGTAGTGTGATCAGCTGGTCGGAGAAATTGAAAACTGGATAGCCAACAGTAGCAGAAGGGGCATCATCATTATCCGCATGCACGTGAATGGCAGCATCTTGACAGAGGAGGTCATAACGCTCGGGCAGCTTACCAGATGCTTCCAGCAGATAGTCACCCGGAGCTGGAGAGAATTGGAGCTTGCCAGGCAGAAGTACTTGGCTGAACGGCGGTATTGCGACAGGTGTTCTCAATTGGACATGACAAACTTGGTGGTGAACACTCTTGGTATCATTACTTCCGGCATCAGCACGAGATAGAGAGTTGGTAGGCAACTTGAGTGAATTGTCCGCAGGGTTGAGAACGCAACCATGGGTTCTGAAAAAATCAACTCCCAACAAAACATCAGGCTGAACATCACCAACCAGAACATTGTGAGCAACTTGCCGATCATCAATGGAAAAAGTTAAGAATGCAGATCCATGCAAAGGAATAGATGACCCATCAATTGTAGCCAAATCCGGTAGTGACTGTTTAACTAGAGGTGTATGCCCAGGCAAGCTTGACCCAACTTTGTTGCTAACTAATGTCACTGCCGAGCCCGTGTCAAGCAAAGCGTTGAACTGCATGGCTTGAATAGTAACAGGTACTGTGAATGGATGGAGTACCGAGGAGCGGTGACAGAATGTGGCAATGTGGGACTTCAGACCATCAAACGATGGTGTTAAGAAGAGTAGTTAAGCAACTCCTAGGACTGGCACCCCAATACAAGCGAACATAGCAATACGTCTGACAGCATGAATGACAGGGGGTTAACCCACTATGGCGAGAATACAAATGAGCAAATAGGCTTCTATTGGTAAACTGACCGGCTGGTGAGTCCAAAGCCCATCACGCACAGCAGTTGGACTCAGGACTGCTGTGGACGGCTGTTTCCCGACGGCTGACGAGGCTGGCGGCACTCAGAGGCATAGTGGCCAGAGCGACCACATTTGAAGCATGTAACGGGTCCCCATCGGCTGGCTGCGTTGCAGCTGGCTGCGTTGTGGCTGGTGGAGAGGTTGTGCGGTTGGACCGACGTCACGTTGCTCGAGGCGAGCCAGTTGAACGCTGATGGCTTCCAGCGACTTAGCAACTGCCTCTAACTGCGTTTCCTGTGCGACTTTGCACACGGGAAGAGGTGGTGTTTCCTGCTCTTCAGACTGCAGGATGGAGTGTTGGTGAAGGGCGGCGAGGAGGGCAGCATCCAGGGTGTTTGGAGCTAGTTCCCGGACCCTGACACGAATCGACCTGGAGTCGAGACCAGCAAGAAACTGGTCCTTTGCAAGGACATCCCTGTCAGCAGCGGCCATGTTGGGATAGGATTGGGCGACAGCCGCCCTTACCTTCTCACAGTAAGCGCTGGCCGACTTTCCCTTCTCCTGTTGCAACGCTTTGAAGGCGGCCCGGTGTAGTTCCGCACGCTGAGCGGGAGCGAAACGGTCTTCTAGGGCCTGAGCAAGGTTAGCGATAGCACCTTGACGGATCGCCTGGGGGAGGCTCAGATAGAATAGCTGGGCGTCCCCCGTGAATGACATCTCCTGGAATTGAGTTTGCTCGGCCGGTGTCCACTGGTTCACCGCAGCAACCTGTTCAAACTGGGCATACCATGCCGACCAGTTGTTATCTAGCCGACCTGCGTATTTGGCGGGGGTGGCCCAGTTGTGCACGTGGCGGGCGGGCACTGGAGCAGCGGTGGCTGGTACAGCAGTGGCGGCTGGTACAGCAGCTGGTTGAGCCATCATGTCAACGATTAACTAAGGGCCAGGCGGGTTACAAGACAAGTTCCGTAAACAGGTGGGTTCGAATCTGACAAATGAACCACCGCTGCCACCAATGTAACAGGTAACCGAGTGGTAGGCGCGGTGCAATCAACAAGAGTTAGTTTTTATTCTTCTTCTCTCAGGTACACACCTGGGATATAATTATTAGTAAAAGAAGAAGCGGCAAATAAATAACTTTCTCTCCGGTGCACACCTAGAGGTTGACTACTTCTTCGAGTTAGCTTTTTCGTTGCTATAAAATCTCATCAAAACAGAAATGTGCAGCAGCTTTTATGCAGCAGACGCCGTACGCTTACATACGGAGATACACTAAATATACATCAGGTAAAGTTCCGTATTACTTCCGTATTACTTCCGTATTAGCCAGGCAGGGATACTACACTATGCATGCCTTTTCCGTGTGATGCGTCGTATGCACCACGTGGATGCTGTTATTTGAATTTATTCGAATCTCTCGTGCTTATCTTTCTGGACACAACCGAATTTCTTTCCTTTCTGTTCTGGCGGTTTTCGGTCTTGCCAAGACGTTGTCAGCCAGTCAGGTTTTGCTTGTCAGAAAAGTAATGAAAGTTGATGAACACCTCTGAACCTCACTGTCCTATTCGGCCTCATTTCCAATGGTTGCAGAGGATGGTTAATAATAATAATAATGATAATAATTTTAATATAGCTATGAATAGGATGAAGGCTAGGTGTTGGCGGATAATGCTCGGTTATATGGGATATAATGCTCTCAGTAATGCTCCACAAAAGGCCATATAATGCTCCAAATAATGCTGATAATGCTCCAAATAATGCTGATAATGCTCTGCCGGATGGAATATAAACACCTGAACCTTGCGGTATTGGACTAAGAAAAACGCTATGATATTGGCCCCATGCTATGCAACAAAGAACGCACAATCTGGATCCGCCGCAGAGACTCGGCTGAACTAACTGCCTCAGTAAGACCGGTGCCAGCTAGAGCCTTCCCAAGTCGTTTCTGATACGCTAAGAAGGACTCCTTGACCACCTTCTGCCTCTGAGTTTCCCTCTCCAAATGGGACTTTCCTTTTTTGTGTCTCGCGGTAGCAATATGGGACATGATTTTATCCTTCTTCCCTGACAATGTTGTATGGCATGCCAGACACACTAACTTGCCACAGTCGCTTTTGAGCGGCTCATCTGGGAACTCCAGCACCCGTGTTTCGGCACTGATGGCCACTTCAGTTCTCTGTCCATGAGCTACTCGCGTCCTTTTGGAAACATTTTCAGACTTGGTAATAGCTGTTTTCTGAAAAAAAACCGCTCCCTCGCTATCGTGGCAGGATCTGCAGTTTCCAACTCGACGACGTCATTATCATCAGAGGACTCCGCCAAAAGCTCATCTGGAGAAAGCATAGCTTCAGCTCCCAATCCCAAGAACGGCATCGCGGCGAGTCAGCCATCAGCGTTGGCTGCTAGTTAGCTGGTCTCACACAATGGTCAATGTCCAGTGAAAGTCCAGCGTTACTCTTCGACAAAGACATGGACTCTTGCTTCGAAGTTCGATGAAGAATGTTTTTTGTAACATTGTGGACGGTAACCGGGTAAGGTCTGGAATGTATATGTGTGCGTGTGCGCACCTCCACCGTTCCATGCTGGCTCACATTTGTTTCGCTGGTTCGGCGTTGTTACCCTGGTTACCTGGATCTTCAAAAAGTAAGTATTACTGTAAGTTGCTGGCCGAAGATAGACTTCCAGGACCGGACGTTTCTGCGAGAGTTTCCACACTGTGCTCAGTGCTGGACCACAGCTAGCTAGCACTAGTGCATGCAGTATACCATGCAGTATACTGGGCCTGGAACTGCGTGCCACGATCTGTTTGGTACCATGTAGACCTACCATGCATGATGTGTACGGTGGTCTATCGCTTGAAGTAATACATCGCGTATAGTAATAAATGTTGCCAATTTAAGTCAGAGACCAACGCTATAGCCGATACGAATCAGTACATGAGGATGTGTGTAGATCTACTATGCAGTCATGTAGAACGTCGTATAATGCCATTTTTGGCCTCGTAATGCTTTATAATGCTCGTAATGCTCCGGGTGGTGTATAATGCTCGATATAATGCCGGCATTATCCGCCACCACCTAATGAAGGCCGCAGACATCATGCAACTACGTTACTTGTTTGACATGTATTACTGTGTATTTTATAACAAAAATATTTTTGAAAACCCAGAATCGATTTTCACGTTCCTATCATCAGTGCGAAAAACGGAACTAAGGATACAACCAAAGAAACTGAAGTTAAGTACTGTAAATAGAAAGGTGTTAGAAAAAACATCAAGATACAAGTGCAATAAAACCACTAGAGGAAACGCAAAAAAGGTAACAAGATTACATAGCTAAAGGCGAGAAGGCACTGAACGAGGTGTCAACCTACGAAAACAACTTCAGTGCAACAACCTGCTCTTTCTGCTTACACAAACCAGGCTTATCTCGTCCTAACTGTCTTGGTGTGTATGATGACTCTCATTTTTCTGTACTGTGTCGTTTGCGTTATGTCCAACAGTTGAAAGTCCTTGAGGCAGTTAGTATACGTATTCATAAGCCTGTTTTGCGTAAGCAGAAAGAGCACGTTGTTGCACTGAAGTTGTATTCGTAGGTTGACACTTCGTTCAGTGCCTTCTCGCCTTTGGTTATGTAATCTTGTTACCTTTTTTGCGTATCCTCTAGTGGTTTTACTGCACTTGTATCTTGATGTTATTTCTAACACCTTTCTATTTACAGTACTTAACTTCAGTGTCTTTGGTTGTATCCTTAGTTCCGTTTTTCCCACTGATGATAGGAACGAGAAAATCGATTCTGGGTTTTCAATATAATTTTTGTTGTAAAATACACAGTAATACATGTCAAACAAGTAACGTAGTTGCGTGATGTCTGCGGCCTTCATCCTATTCATAGCTATAATTATTGAAATTATTATCTCCACGTAGGTTATTTGTTTTAATGATAATAATAGAACATTATTAAGGCGGTAAATAGTATAAGTGAAGCGGACATTACAAAATGATGAATGACAACACTAATACAGCCCTGGTTGAACCTACTACAAGTACACAGATACGTAAAACTGTAGGAAATGGCCAAACACAGGTTCGGAGACCAGTAACAAGGAGCATGACTCGTGCGCTGGTAATGGCATCTACAACCGGACATGGACTGGCAGCGAGCAGTAGCGTGGGATTGTCGTCGGGTGCAGAGGACGGGATGGAAGAAGAAGAGGATGAAGAAGGTGTGAGCAGTGATGAAGAGAGTGAGTTGGACCATAAAGATGAAGATGACCGGACTGAAGGTGAGAGCACAACGAAAGGGTCAGCAATTAAGAAACACCCCTTGTCTAGTGGCCAATGCCGCTCAGTGTATGATGATTCATGCTTCACTGTTTTGTGCCGTGCTCGTAAGTTTCGTGAACTTAAGGTATTAGAAGCGGTTTTCATCCGTAAACACAATCCTAATCTATGCATTCAGAAAGAAAATGTCACAAAACTGAGACTCTTCACCTAGCATTCACACACGTATTCATTCGCATACACCTACACCTCACAGTTCCTCACTCTACCACGTTCACCTGCTTCCACGCCTTCATTTCACTCACCTTTTGTAGTAGCTCACACCGTTGGAACACTCTCACATCTTTTTTTCTTCTTTCTTTCGTCTTGTCTCCCACTTTAGTTTTTTGTTTTTTCACACCTCACCTTGTATACTTCCCACTATCCTATAGACCTATAAGTAGCTTGTTTCTCCGTATAGCCTCTATTGTGAGACGATTTTTCCCTGATGATAGTCTCAAGAAAATCGATTAGGAACATCAATTTTGATTTATTTTATTTATTTCACCTTCCCGTGGCCAGAGAATATAGGTCAATATGGAGGGAGGGGGAGGTAGCCAGCCATGGCTGTAAACAAAAACAAAGCAAAAATAAATACATAATATTATTACACATTACAGGAGGCAAAGAGAAACAAATCTGGATGAAGAATTAGCAGTTATTAGAACACGAGCTGCATGTTGGCCTTGAAATCCTTTAGTGTACAAGACGATTTTACAGATAGAGGCAGGGCCAGCCAGAGAGAATAGGCAGCGAAAAACGGAGATCTGTTATAAGCTGAGTTTCGGACTTAAGGTAAAGAGCAGGGATTGCGCGTAGGGCGAGTGGGAAGAAACCAGTTATATTCACGCAAGTGTGGCGGGGCTTTGTCAAGACGAATAGAATGAACAACAATACACAGTTTTCGATCCGCTTGACTAGAGATAGGGAAGGTGTTAAACATATCATACAGCTCGGCAGAAGGAAAGTATGATGGTTTGCGGAAAAGGACTTTGAGTATCCTTTTATTGTGGACTTCTAGGGTACTCATTAACGATTTACTTAGTAGGGATGACCAGGCGGGTGAGCAATAGAGAAAAATGGGAAGAATATAGCAATGATAAAAAAAGGCGAATGCATTCAAGCGGTAGGTGGGAGCAGTGAGACACGAGGTAGCCAACAGCTTTACTGCCTTTGCTACAGATATAGTCGACATGTCTACTAAACGATAAGTCTGAGTCAATGACCAAACCAAGATGTTTGTGTTGTTTTACCACTGTGAGGTCTGTGAGGGATCCGGGAAGAGTGAATGCATAGGTTGGCTCTGAGTTCGGCAGGAATAATATCTCAGTCTTGGCGATATTAGGCCTTAGTCTCCAGGTAGTCATCCACTGATGGACTTCGTTGATACCGCGCTGGAGACTGTCTCGCAGCCTGTCTAGACACTCATTGAACCGGAGCAGTGCAGTATCGTCAGCAAATAAGGACACACCTTCAACATGACTGGGAAGATCATTTATATACACTAGGAAAATGAGGGGCCCTAGGATGGATCCCTGGGGCACTCCGAACAGAACATGTGAAGCATCTGAGAGAAGTCCACCTACAAAGACAACTTGCGTTCTGTCGGAAAGGTAGTCTGTAATCCACTCCAGCGCTGAGTCACACACACCGAAAACTTTAGAGAGTTTAGCAAGTAATGCACGGTGCCATACGGTGTCGAAAGCTTTTTCGAGGTCGAAAAGCACATGGCAACTTTCCGCCCCATATGACGATGGTCGGCAATGTTTTGGATCAGCTTGGTGAGCTGTAGAGCGGTCGAGTCAACACGAAGAAACCCAGATTGCGCGGGATCCAGAGCAGGAGAAATATGATTATATAATTGATTGAAGAAGAGCCGTTCGCAAAGTTTGGAAATATAGGACAGGAGGGAAATTGGGCGATAGTTACTAGCTTGAGATTTGCTGCCTTTGCACTTGTAAATAGGTACAATTTTAGCCAGTTTCCAGTCAGTAGGTAACTTGCCTGTGGTAAAGAAGAGGTTAAATAGGCGGCTAAGTGGAAAAGAAATCGCAGGAGCTAGTTTCTTTATCATCTTGTTCGTGATACCAACTAGCCCTGGCGCTTTCCCAGATTTCAGGTTTGAGATGGCTTTACGAACATTTGCTGTAGTGATATGAACGCGGGTGAATTGGCGAGTAAGACGAGTGTCATATTGGAGAGGGGGTATTACTAAACGTGGGTCATCAGGCACTGCGACAGAGGTAAACTGCTTGTTGAGGATGGTTGCTTTTCGGAAGCTGTCAGACACCAGCAGCCCATCAGGGCTTGCAATGTCAGGGATGCCAGGTTTTACTTTGTGCGATCACTGACTGCGGACAAACTGGTGAAGCGTAGTGCTGCCTGAGGTAAGTGTTGTTTTGATTGAAGAAACGTACTGGCGGTGGCACCAGCGGGAGAGATGTCTCACCTGGTTCCGCTGTGCCTTATATGGTGATAGGTTGTAGTCCGTAGGGAATTTCTTGGAGAGGCTGAATAGGTCACGCTTCAACTTGATAGCCTTGCGCAGTTCAGTGGAGACCCATGGATGATATTTGCGCGTAGACCCTGGGGTGAGGGAGTTCGATTTGGTTTGCGGGAGCTATGAAGGGGGCCATACTTGGACAGCACAGTCTGCAGGACACTGTGCAGGTTACTAAGTGCACTGTCCACGTCTGAGGATATTAATGAGTTCCAAGGTACTGAGTCTAAGTCTGCATTGACCGCCTCCCACACAGCAGGTGTGGTGTGACGTGTGTGACGAGGCGAAGATCGAAAGACATAGGGTTAGGCTCCTGAGCTTGAGACGTTGTTTCGCGGGGAGACCGAGGCAGGGGATGTCGAACTGGCAGTACACAATGGCATTGTCTGAGGTGCCCAGAGGGCAGTCAGTTTCGACGCAAGACAAAAGATTGGCACGGTTACTAAAAACCAAATCCAAGCAGGCTTGGACACCAAAGGGTGACGTGTATGTACATGTGTTGACGAGTTGGTGAAGACCAAATAGACTGAGCGTGCGATACAATTCAGCACCGGCAGTATTGGTGGAATCTGTGAAACACCATGACGTGTGCTTGCTGTTAAAATCACCTGTCAAGATAACGTGAGAAGATGAAAGAGGAAGAGTAATGAGTACGTCTTCGAGAGTCTGGCAGTACCTTGCAATATCTGTTGGCTTAGCAGAAGGTGGACGATAACTGCAGCAGAGGAGGATCGGGTCAGCTGCAGCCGGATACGGCTGCAGTTGAACCCAAACGGCTTCGCAACCATCGCGAGCTAGATCGGGACGCATGGCAACAAACTTAAACTTATTCTGTCGAACAAGGATAGCGACACCACCATAACCTCTTGCACTTGTCCCGGACTTATTCTCTGCAGGGGGCCTGTCCCTCCGGAAGGTGTCATAACGCGTAATATTAAGTGCAATATTCGGGTCGAGCCAGGTTTCAGTTAGGCAGATTATGTCAGACTGCCACTCTTCAGCAACAATAGTAAGCTCTGTACACTTATTCACTACAGAACGACAGTTTGTTGATAGGAGTGTGAGCTGGGGTGGTGTAGAATGCTGGTGAGTGGGAAGGGAGTGTCTGGTAGGAAAGAATGGGTGTGCGTGTGGGTTCAGTGAGAAAGGTGGGTGTGGGTCCAATTGCATGGTTTAGTTACTAGCAGACTGATCCAAGGTTGTGCTGTCAGATGCAAATCTCTATTTCCTGATGGAAACTTTGCTTGGCCAGAAATCTTCTTCGAAAACCTGGTCAGTATGCTCAGCCGGAACAACAAGGTGAGCATAAGCAGTACCAAAGTACTTGGACTCCGAAATTGAGCAACTGAGGACGTCAACTGCTTTCTTTTTGCACCACTCCCTGATAGAGTCAGCCTCACACCCAGGATTGACATTTCCGAGGTAGAAGCACTTCCGCTTGATCCTTTCTGCCCCCTGGAGGCTGCCTCACTTACTGGACATCGGCTTTTGTACTGTGATGTAATAGAACGCTGCAGTGCGGGAGCACGAGTCATGTGTCGGCGTGGAGGATACTGCCAACCATTACGATCAGTGTCACCAGGAGTGCCAGAGCTGGTCATTCGCGTGCCGTGTTTGGGTGCGGGAGGTGGGTACTGGGAACCTACTTGTTCAATGGGCTCTGTAAAGGATGCGCCAGGAATGGTAGAAGTGTACATATTTGGACCTACTTGTACATTGGGCTCTGAAGTAGATGCACGTGAAAGGGTGGCAGCGTACCTATTCGGTTGGTACCGAGTGGTTAGTGGCACTCCTGGGGCTCGCTCGCACTTGCTGACTTTTGAGCTCCCCCATCTCTTCCCGCAATCGTGACAACTGGGCTTCGAAGTT
The DNA here is from genome assembly GCF_964019385.1 of Sycon ciliatum. NCBI lineage: Eukaryota > Metazoa > Porifera > Calcarea > Leucosolenida > Sycettidae > Sycon > Sycon ciliatum. Next base: position 30,498,646 of record NC_088651.1, on the reverse strand, counting down.
TTCTTGCGAAGACTTACTTGTTTCAATCACATTTCGTAGTTGCGAAATCTCATTTGAAAGTGCTCGGACTACGTCTAACAGTTCTGATACAATTGTTACCATACCGGTTTCAGATGGCGCTCCTCTGGCTGGTGCGCTGGCTCCCTGGCCCTGCTTACGGAGAGCGAACACGAGGTCCGCCCTGGATAGGTCGTACCATCCTGGAATTCGGGCGTCCTTGGCTACCTGCTGCAACACATTGAACTCGATCAGGGCTAGGTCTAGCGTAGAGTCAGCCATAGCATTGCTTTCTTGGTCAGTGCTCGACAACCGAAACAAAAGTAAGGAGCCGATTGCCGGAGCAACAAGATTTGCTTCCACCTACTACCACACGAAAAAAGTATTTCGATACATGTATTCTCATTCATCATTTCGTAATGTCCGCTTCAATTATAATATTTATCGCCTTTTAATGATGTATTCATGTAATGAATTCAGTTTAGCGTAGGCGCACATCTCGCAACTACGTATCTGCTGCGCTACAGCGCCCTCTACGGTTCTGGCCGCGGCACTTGTTTAGCGCGCCTTGCCGCGACCGGCAAGACCGCCTGCTGTGCATCACATTAATTTATGCGTACGCCATCACAATAATTAAGAGAGCATGTCTGAGAATACCAAAGTATGTGTGCAAGTGGATCTCTCCGATTTCGCTCAAAATTTGCAGGTAGGTTCCCTTTGGGTTGTGGATTGATTGTGCAAAGCCCTTGAAAAAGTTTCTGAAGGGAACCTTGAAATTTGCATACCCCTCAAAAATGGCCGAAATATCACATTATTTATGGGTCTAGAAGCGAGTCACGCCACAGCGTATACGAACAAGCTATGAACAAAACTCCATCAAGCCAACATTGCCTCACCTTAGAAGAGTTCCTGGAGCAGTACCGCTTAGCCACGCCAGCATCCCAGGAGACGAGGTCCATCACCCCCTGACGCCACAAATGATCGACTTGAAAATAGCCAATTTACAAGCGCTGGCAAAACAGCCAGCTACGTCCTCAATTGGCCAGAACTATACACCGGCAGATAGTAGAACACCTCTTCTAGCGCTGAGGACATGTCCCCCATCTTCCTTTTGGGGTTTTCTTGAAATAAACTTTTTTGAATTTTTCCACTCGACCATGCTGAAATACGGCCAAAGTCATACCTGCGCAGGAAAGCTCGCCCCTCCGCGACGTCTCCTCAGCAATTTCTACTCCAACTGTCTGGCATCGTGGCCTCCTTGCCAAGCTACATATTGTCTTTGGTGTGTCTGGCCCTGCTCTGTCCTGGCTGGAGTCCTATCTGAGTAGCCGATCCCAGTTTGTTTCTGCCCTCTCCATCAACTCTGATCCTCTACCAGTGTCTTCTGGAGTTCCCCAAGGCTCCATACTTGGACCTCTTTTGTTCGTAGCATACGTAAATGATTTACCCTCTATAGACCCAGGTGTCTCGTTATTTGCTGATGATACAACCCTACTGTCAGCATCCTCGTCCTCAGCGGCTCTTGTACCTCGAGTGTCGGCTCAGATATGCAGTGTCCTACGCTGGATGCAAACATGGCGACTTAGACCCAACCTGACTAAAACCGAAATAATGTTCCTTCCCCCAATCTCATCCATGTCACTTTTACACCATCCTGATTTCCCAGAACCCATAAAGGTTGTTTCCAACCATAAACACCTGGGAATAATGCTTGATGATCGTCTCTCTTGGTCTTTCCATATTGATGCTCTTTGCAGCCGTTCAAGCTCTGCCCTAGGTGTTATACGTCCCCATTGTTTCCATCTTCCTTTCAAATGTAAAATTTTGTTTTACAAACTGTACATCCTGCCTCTTTTCATGTACGCTGCTGTTAGCTGGTGTGGCTTGTCCTCGGTTCTCGCTGAGCGTCTCGAAATCCACCATAGAAAACTTCTTCGTATCCTGTTTAGTCTACCCCCTCTCTACTCTTCTGCTTCCCTGTATGTCCTTGCAAATGCTTGCCCACTGTCGACCCACCGTCAAAAATTAATTTGCACTTTTGCTCACAAATTTAAATTAGCTCTACACCCTCCTCATCTTAACGTGTATAACTGGTTCCGAATCACAGATGGCTCCCAGACAAGATGCTCTGTTGCCCTCCCCTTGGCTAAAACGTCCTCCCTTGTACGCTCTCCACTCTTTGTTGCTTACTCTGCTTGGCTTGCGCTGCCCGCTACTACGCGCAATGCCAGTACCCTGGACGCATTTAAATCTGCTCACTAGATTCACCATCACCTGTCCCTCCCATGCTTCTCCGTCTTGACCATTACTTTTCTTCTTTTATTCACCATGGTTGGTTAACACCCACATCTCCCGTACTGGCTGATTTTCTTCTCATGCCATGAGGTGTTGTCTATAATAATAATAATAACACTACTCCCAAGGCCGCAGAACAAAGTGTAGTGTTGACTCTGACAAGGAAAAGCAGCGGTGAGCACTTGTCACTCCAAACGACAAGCTTCTAATTGCGCCACCAATAATTTTTTGTGCGACTGTTGATGCAAAAGTGACTGAAGGCCTGAGCGCAGTTTTTGAATTTTATTGCAAGATGCACGGTGAAATCGCGTGCTCTGTGACGTAGGATGACGCTTCCTGCATCACGATACGCGGCCATCGATCGCGAATGTGCCTGGAACGCTACTCGGAACAGACCATGATGGCAGAGGTGAGATGAGCTTCATTTCCTGCTTGAACTGCTCAGAACCCCACAAACTGTCCTAGGAGTGTTGCAATGGCAGCAAGCCGTTGAAATATGCCCCGTACAGCATGGAGAGTTATTCGTCTTTCACACTTACCTCCTGCAATCCCGAACATAGTCCAACAGTAAAAGTCCCTTGTTTTCATGTCGATGCTCGACAAAAGCGGCTAGCTTGGTCCCTTTGTGTTGACTGGCACGCGAGCAGCACTGGCTGCACGCACTTGTCGCGTGAACTGCATGAGAGATATCTTACGTCATGAAGAATGTGATTTCATCATCATTTCACTGGTCTTCGACCTACATGGTCAGGGAAAGTCCCGGTTCGTAGGCCTACAACACGGTCAGCGTGTTCTTGAGCGCAGTAACAACACAAGTGTGATCACTTCCAGACCAACGGGCGTTCAAGGCAAGTAACAAGCGCACTTGACGAAGGTGACTCTGAAATCTCGTGAGCCGTGGGCCACGCGACTTGGCATTCTTGCGTCACAAGGCACGTGATTTCACCGTGCATCTTGCAATAAAATTCAAAAACTGCGCTCAGGCCTTCAGTCACTTTTGCATCAACAGTCGCACAAAAAATTATTGGTGGCGCAAGGAGAAGCTTGTCGTTTGGAGTGACAAGTGCTCACCGCTGCTTTTCCTTGTCAGAGTCAACACTACACTTTGTTCTGCGGCCTTGGGAGTAGTGTTGGAGTAGAAATTGCTGAGGAGACGTCGCGGAGGGGCGAGCTTTCCTGCGCAGGTATGACTTTGGCCGTATTTCAGCATGGTCGAGTGGAAAAATTCAAAAAAGTGTATTTCAAGAAAACCCCAAAAGGAAGATTGGGGACATGTCCTCAGCGCTAGAAGAGGTGTTCTACTATCTGCCGGTGTATAGTTCTGGCCAATTGAGGACGTAGCTGGCTGTTTTGCCAGCGCTTGTAAATTGGCTATTTTCAAGTCGATCATTTGTGGCGTCAGGGGGTGATGGACCTCGTCTTCTGGGATGCTGGCGTGGCTAAGCGGTACTGCTCCAGGAACTCTTCTAAGGTGAGGCAATGTTGGCTTGATGGAGTTTTGTTCATAGCTTGTTCGTATACGCTGTGGCGTGATTCGTTTCTAGACCCATAAATAATGTGATATTTCGGCCATTTTTGAGGAGTATGCAAATTTCAAGGTTCCCTTCAGAAACTTTTTCAAGTGCTTTGCATAATCGATCCACACCCCAAAGGGAACCTACCTGCAAATTTTGAGCGAAATCGGAGAGATCCACTTGCACACATACTTTGGTATTCTCAGACATGCTCTCTTAATTCAGTTTTGATCGGGTCCGAGTCCGCAACGTGGCACATCTCCTTGCCATTCTCAGTTTTGAGTCTTCTCTGCTTTGGCTCATGCCCGACTTGCATCCTGCTGCCTTTGTCTTTTGCTGACCGAACTGTCATTGCCTAGTCATGTCGGGCACCAGGAAGAGAACCCGTCGCGCAGCACCTAGCCCTGTTCCCGACCCACCTGTTTCTTCGGCTGCGGACCCCGAGCTGCCGAGTAACGCTGCCTCACCACTCGACGGCGGACAATTCAAGCAATTTATATCTGACGAAGTCCAGAAAGCCGTCACCGCCGCCCTGGCAGAAACGGTCTCCCCACTGCTTGCCACCATCGGATCCTCGCAGCCTTCCCCCGCCATGGCCGTACCCACCGGAAATGCTGCGCCAACTGGTCCGGGTGCTGGCTCTCTATCTCATCCACTGAACGTGCCGTCTCACGTGAGAGAGAGGATTTTGCGAGGTGAGTGTGTTGATTTGAATACACTGTTACCGGAAGCTCTTGGGGCACCAAAGCGTGACACGATTCAGTTGAATTTCAGTGGGTCCAGGACTGTTGAGCTGCTGGATCCCAGCTCTGGCGGGCATGTCGAGAAAGTTCGTAGGCATGTTCACGACCTGGTTACATGGCTAGAAGCCTGGTCCAGATATATGTTCGTACTATGCTCGCACGCACCCAGCCGTTTCTCCGAACTGATGGCATATCAGGCCACCATTGTATCGGCCAACTCCTCATACTGTCCGGAGGCCTGGCTCGAATATGACCGGGAGTTCCGTCTGGCAATCTCTCTTGACCCCAGTAAGCGTTGGGACGCCATTGACGGCAATCTCTGGCAACTGAAAATGACAGGCCGCTCACGCCCGCAGTGTAGCACATGCCGGATCACTCACCCTCCATCGGGTAGCCAGTGCCCTTTTCGTGCCTCCCGAGTACCAAACCAGCAGTTTGCACCACGGTCTGCCTACACCAAGTCTGGCAAAGAGATCTGCCGGAATTTCCAGCAAGGTCGATGCTCCAACACCGACTGTAAATTTGCCCACGTCTGCTCCCAATGTGAGGGCGCACATGCCCGCCCCTCCTGCCCGCGTCGCTTCTCCACTGGCAACCAGCGGCAGAACAAAGCTTAATGAACTGCATCTCGATAGTAGCATTCTCCGGACACACCCTACATTCTTTCACACTTGCCGCACACCTATTCACGTTAATCGCCTCCGTTCCTTACTGCGTGCACACCCCGATCAAGCTTTTGTTAAATATGTACTTCATGGCCTTACGTATGGTTTTGACATCGGCTTCAATGGCCCACGCCAAAGCAGCATGTTCTCCCCTAACTTACCTTCTGCGAGGATGCATCCCGATTTTATTACCAAATACCTGCAAGAATGTTGCTCCCGCTTTGAACTGCTAGGTCCTTTTTCCTCCTCGCTTTTTCCTTTTTTTCATTGCTCCGGGGTTGGCTGCGTTCCGAAAAAGAACGGCCGCTTCCGTTTAATCCACCATCTCTCTAGCCCAGAGGGTCAAAGTGTTAACGATGGAATTTCACGTGAAGATTTCAGCTTGCATTACATCACTATTGATCACGCGATCGATGCCATTATGCAGTACGGTCGTTCTGCTTATCTTTTCAAACTTGACATTCGGAGTGCTTTCCGCATTGTACCTGTGCGGCAGGAAGACTGGCCTCTGCTAGGTATTCACTGGCAAAACCAATATTATTTCGACACTGTGCTCCCCTTTGGCTTACGCTCCAGCCCTGCCATTTTTAACTCTATTGCCGACTGCCTTGAATGGATTGCTCGCTATGAGTTTTCTATTACTGACCTGCTCCATTATCTAGATGATTTCCTTTGCATTTCTCCATCGGAGCTGGTGGCGAACCAACGTGCTTCAATCCTGCTTCGCTGTTTTAACTATGTCCAAGTCCCCTTGGCACCTGACAAAGTGGAAGGTCCAGCTCAAGTGCTGTCGTTCCTGGGCATCGAGCTGGACTGTGGCAGACTGGAGGCCCGGCTACCAGACACCAAGTTGCAAGATCTCCGCACCTTGCTCGACCAGTATGTCAACCGTGGCGACATGACCCAACGCGAACTCGACTCACTATTGGGAAAACTCTCCTTCGCAGCTCGGGTAATTATACCTGGTCGGACATTCATGCGCCGACTCTGGGATATTTGTCACCGCTACAGTCAGCCACACTATAAGATCAAACTCTCAGTCGAGGCCCTGGAAGACCTGAAGTGGTGGCAACGCCTCCTCTCGCAATGGAACGGAAAGTCCTTCTTTCATATGCCAAATTGGACCCCGTCTCCCGACATCCAATTGTTTACTGATGCCAGCGGTTCGATCGGCTGGGGCGCATGTTATGGCCATCGCTGGATCCAGGGACAGTGGTTGCCGGAACAAGCCGACTACTCCATCGAGTGGAAGGAGATGTTCGCCATTGCCGCAGCTTGCTCCTCCTGGGGCCTTGAATGGCGCAAGCTCCGCATACTCGTGTACTGCGATAACGAAGCCGTAGTGGCATGCCTGTCCAATGGTTGTAGCCGCTCCCCCCCCCCAGTCATGGACCTGATACGACGGCTGTTCTTCATGTGCGCTAACTTTGGCTTCATTCTGTCAGCAAAGCATATTCCAGGATGCACTAACAAAGCCGCTGATGCTCTGTCTCGTTTTAACATGCAGGCGTTTCGCGAGGCGGTTCCGGGAGCTCGGGCGACAGCCGACCTGTTCCAGTCATTCTAACTGCCGCGGACGAATTAGCAGCACGATATGCTGCTCACGCTCTATCCGACAACACCAGACGAACGTATTCCGCCGGCGAATCTAAGTATCTCAAGTTCTGCCAACTTCAAAGATGGTCCCCGTTTCCCGCTTCAGACCTAATGCTGAGTAGTTTTGCTGCCTCCCTAACCCAGTCGGTCAGACCAGTGACTATTAAGGTTTACCTCAGTGCTATCAAGAACCTGCACCTGGAGCTCGGTTATGTCGACCCGACCGAGGGCGCGCACTTCCTCAAGCGAGTGGTACGCGGTATTTGCCGTTGCCATGGAGTAGCCGCTGTCCGCCCCAGGCTGCCAATCACGTTTCCTATTCTCTGCAGTCTGGTTGACACCTGCCTAGCTGCTCCAACCATGTGCCCTCACGACAAGCGCTGCCTGCATGCCGCTATGCTTGCCGTGTTCTTTGGTTTCTTCAGATGCGGTGAACTGCTAGAAGCACCTACCACGCGCGGCTGTTTGACATTCGAGTCAGGGATGCTCCATGTGCACCTACCACGCTCGAAGACAGACCCGTCCGGGGAAGGTACGACGGTGCTGATCGGGCCAGCGGTGCCGCCATACTGCGCTGTGAGAGCCATGCTCACCTACCTCACTGCAACCGCCTCTGCTCGTCCAGGCAGTGCTGTGTTCATCCTGGCCAACGGGCAACGCCTCAACCGCAGCACTTTTACAGCCCACGTACGCACGCTGCTTAGCACCAGCGGCGTGGCAAACTGGCAGGACTATGCAGGCCACAGCTTCCGTATCGGGGCCGCTACCACTGCTGCCCTTGCTGGCGTCCCCGACCACCAGATCCGCTCCGCGGGACGGTGGCGCAGTGATGCATGCCTACGCTACATCCGGACACCACCGTCATCGGCCCGAACGCTGGCCAGCAAACTATCCTCAGTAAGATCATCTCCCTGACACCGATGTTTCTCAATTCACACAATTCCCTCATAATGAACTATGCTATGCTGCACTGCAATACTGTTGTGTATGGGTATGTACTGGCGGTATGGCGAGTCACTCATAACTGGTCTGCCTTTCTATTGCGGCATTATGGCCTTATGGTCCTGCCTTTCCATTGCGGCAATCACAGCCTCCGGGCTTCTGCCTTCCTGCGGCAATCACAGCCTCCGGGCTTCTGCCTTCCTGCGGCAATCACAGCCTCCGGGCTTCTGCCTTTCTGCGGCACTCGCAGCCTCACGAGCTCGTGCCTACCTTGCGGCAAAGACCAACCAGTTCCTCGTCACCAGTACTTACCCAACACAACCTAGCCTTATTCGTGTGGTGTATGCCTGTCTGCATGCCGTCTGTGTGCGCGGAATGCTAATGATGTATGCCTGCCTGCATGCCGTCTGCGTGCGCGGAATGCTAAACTCTCTTACACTCTCCTAAGATCTCAAAGCCGCATAACTGTCAACATTCCCTCAACCCTGGAACCTTTGCATCCCTTGAATTATTGTCATGAAAAATTCATCAAATTCCAATTCGTTACTTGTAGTACTCCCTCATTGATTTGTTTCCGTCTTCTCTTTGTGCCTTGTTCATGATTGTATTTTCCTCTTTCTCTTTTTCTTATATCACCACCTTCATCCTTTTGCGAGAGCTGTGGCAATACGCCCAGTGAGAAGGCAGATTTTGCCTGTGCTTCTGTTGTTGTTGTTGTTTCTTTATTTTACTTCACCATATGAACAGGCAAGACTGCCTTCTCACCGGGGCTGTTGGCCCACGGCTCTCACAATATGATGAAAATGTTTAAAATGTGTATGAAGAAGAAAGGAACGGAAAAGAAGATGAAATGAAAGGAAAGAAAAAAGTAGGTATTAATTTTATGAAGGGGGGGGTATGAAATGGGTATTATCATAGTTGATGAGAGAAGTATGATATACAATATTCTTGTTCTATAGACTATTTAGTACGGGCATTTCATGAGAGTCATGCATGGGCAAGGCAGGGTTTGGACTAGGATAGAGGACAAGAACATAATTGATGAGCATCTGTTCAGGCAGAATCTGTGAAGAAGACATAGTAGGCACTTCTGGTGAAGTAAAATAAAGCTAAATAAACAAACAAACAAACTCTCCTTGGGTTGCCAAGCAGCTCGATGGAGACGACTTGCTATCTTCCAAGTGAGCACACATCCCGAGATGAATGCCAACGCGAAGGCGCAGAGCTCCAGGACCGATACCAACTTCTGCTACGAATGTAATAGATTGCATTAGTAGCTCGGAAATAACACACCCTCTCTACTGAGAAGAGCCTCGTTTTATAGCACAAGGTGATAGAGAGAACACCAATGAGAATGTGAGAAGAACCGAAGTGTCAAGGAAGTGTGAATACTGTTTTCATGAGAGATGGGTGTGAAATGCATGCAATAAATTGATAGGTAATGGTGAGAACTATCACAGTGTGCCAATTTCATGGTTCCCTTCAATTAATTTTTCGCGGGCTTTGGAATGTCGATCTACACCCCAAAGCAAAATTACATGCAACATTTGAGTGAAATATCAGAGACCGACTCGCACATATGTTCTGGTTTTCTCAGACATGCTCTCTTAAGAGAGCATGTCTGAGAATACCAAAGTATGTGTGCAAGTGGATCTCTCCGATTTCGCTCAAAATTTGCAGGTAGGTTCCCTTTGGGGCGTGGATCGATTGTGCAAAGCCCTTGAAAATGTTTCTGAAGGGAACCTTGAAATTTGGATACCCCTCAGAAATGGCCGAAATATCACATTATTTATGGGTCTAGAAACCAGTCAAGCCACAACGTATACGAACAAGCTATGAACAAAACTCCATCAAGCCAACATTGCCTCACCTTAGAAGAGTTCCTGGAGCAGTACCGCTAAGCCACGCCAGGATCCCAGAAGACGAGGTCCATCAACCCCTGACGCCACAAATGATCGTCTTGAAAATAGCCAATTTACAAGCGCTGGCAAAACAGCCAGCTACGTCCTCAATTGGCCGGAACTATACACCGGCAGATAGTAGAACACCTCTTCTAGCGCTGAGGACATGTCCCCCATCTTCCTTTTGGGGTTTTCTTGAAATAAACTTTTTTGAAATTTTCCACTCGACCATGCTGAAATACGGCCAAAGTCATACCTGCGCAGGAAAGCTTGCCCCTCCGCGACGTCTCCTCAGCAATTTCTACTCCAACACTACTCCCAAGGCCGCAGAACAAAGTGTATTGTTGGCTCTAACAAGAAAAAGCAGCGGTTATCACTTGTCACTCCAAACGACAAGCTTTTCCTTGCGCCACCAATAATTTTTTGTGCGACTGTTGAGGCAAAAGTGACTGAAGTCCTGAGGTCAGTTTTTGAAATTTATTGCAAGTTGCACGGTGAGATTACGTGCTCTGTGACGTAGGATGACGCTTCCTGGATCACGACACGCGGCCATAGATCGCGAACTTGACTGGAACGCTACACGGAACAGACCATGATGGCAGAGGTAAGATGAGCTGTATTTCCTGCTTGATCTACTGAGAACCCTCACAAACTGTCCTAGGAGTGTTGCAATGGCAGCAAGCCGTTGAAATATGCCCCCCGTACAGCATAGCGAGTTATTCATCTTTCACACTTACCTCCTGCAATCCCGAACATAGTCCAACGGTAAAAGTTCCTTGTTTTCATGTCGATGCTCGACAAAAGCTGCTAGCTCGTTCGCTTTGTGTTCACTGGCACGCGAGCAGCACTGGCTGCACGAACTTGTCGCGTGGTCTGCATGAGAGATTTCTTACATCATAAAGAATGTGATTTCATCATTATTTCACTGGTTTTTGACCTACATGGTCAGGGAAAGTCCCGGTTCGTAGGCCTACAACAAGGTCAGCGTGTTCTTGAGCGCAGTAACAACACAAGTGTGATCACTTCCAGACCATTGGGCGTTCAAGGCGAGTAACAAGCGCACTTGACGAAGGTGACTCTGAAATCTCGTGAGCAGTCATCCACGCGACTTGGCATTTCTTGCGTCACAAGGCACGTGATTTCACCGTGCCTCTTGTAGTAAAATTCAAGAATTGCGCTCATGCCTTCAGTCACTTTTACATCAACAGTCGCACAAAAAATTATTGGTGGCGCAAGGAGAAGCTTGTCGTTTGGAGTGACAAGTGATCACCGCTGCTTTTCCTTGTCAGACCCAACAATACACTTTGTTCTGCGGCCTTGGGAGTAGTGTTGGAGTAGAAATTGCTGAGGAGACGTCGCGGAGGGGCGAGCTTTCCTGCGCAGGTATGACTTTGGCCGTATTTCAGCATGGTCGAGTGGAAAATTTCGAAAAAGTGTATTTCAAGAAAACCCCAAAAGGAAGATGGGGGACATGTCCTCAGCGCTAAAAGAGGTGTTCTACTATCTGCCGGTGTATAGTTCTGGCCAATTGAGGACGTAGCTGGCTGTTTTGCCAGCGCTTGTAAATTGGCTATTTTCAAGACCATCATTCGTGGCGTCAGGGGGTGATGGACCTCGTCTTCTGGGATCCTGGCATGGCTTAGCGGTACTGCTCCAGGAACTCTTCTAAGGTGAGGCAATGTTGGCTTGATGGAGTTTTGTTCATTGCTTTTTCGTATACATTGTGGCGTGACTGGTTTCTAGACCCATAAATAATGTGATATTTTGGCCATTTCTGAGGGGTATCCAAATTTCAAGGTTCCCTTCAGAATTTTTTTCAAGGGCTTTGCACAATCGATCCACACCCCAAAGGGAACCCACCTGCAAATTTTTAGCGAAATCGGAGAGATCCACTTGCACACATACTTTGGTATCCTCAGACATGCTCTGTTAAGATATCGTTTGTAATTGCTTTCTTAAATGCAGAAGGAATTGTGATGGAGGAGACATCGGGCGGCAGGCAGTTCCAGTACACACTACCAATGAACTGAACAGTGGATCGACCGGAAGGACCCGGCAAAAACGGGACACGAAGCAAACGTGGAGCCGCGTGGCACGACCAATAACTAAATAATAATTTTTGCTGATTTATCTGAGTAAGAGTAAGAAGATCAAGTCGACAGAGAAGAGGGGATGATGGGTTGGTAGAAGGCACCTGGAAAACGGCGCGAATTTTGGATTAGAAAATCTTGACCAAGCGATCCAACAACTGCACTGTGAGGCAAGTATAGAAAGCCTTTGACGCATAGCAGAGATGGCTGCTGATCATGCTAATGAACAACAACCGTCTGGCTGATAAACGTAGAGCACGACTATGGCGCCAGAGCTGGCCAATGGTCTGGGCAGTTCGCTTAGTCACGTTGTCCACATGCTGCTTCCATGACAGTTCGCAATCAATGACCACCCCAAGGTACTTACTTGGCAGTAGGGGTAACCTTGAGTGCGTCCTGACCACAGAATACATCAGGAATGGCAGCTCTCTGTCCACGGGGCTGGATAACCATGACTTGCGTCTTCTTCGCATTGAGCAACAGCCCAATTTCAGCAAGCCAACGTGATACAGAAGTGGTATCTGCACTAAGCTGTCGGCACACAGTGTTGAGATCGCTGTCGGAGAACTTTTATGTGATGTCAGCCGAAAACTCTTGGAGGATGACTTGTTCAGGCAGGATGGCATCTAAGTGGCGCGTGTATAGTACAAACAGCAAGGGACCAAGTACACTGCCCTGTGGCACACAACGGGAACAATGCACTGACAGGGGACTGAGTTTTCAATTCGAACTTGTTGACTTCTTTCAGTCAGATAGCTACAAAACCATTGTAGAGCACTAGATGAGATACCAAGGGAGTGCAACTCAGAGACGAGTCGTTCATGCTGCACCCGATCAAAGGCTTTACTCATATCTACCATGACGATGCCCGTGTAGCGGCGATGTGAGCGTGCAAGCACCCACCTGTTGACGGCAAGCACAAGTGCATCCTCCGTCGAGTGACAATTCCGATACGCAAACTGAGTCTTCGGATAAAGTTCATGCGCTGTGAGATAGTCTACGAGCTGCTTTTTCACAAAGTGTTCAAGAATACGAGATATAACCGGCAATGAGGATACTGGGCGTTAGTTAACTGGCACTGTGGGGTCTCCCGACTTATAATAATAATAATAAACACAGCTCGCATCTTCCCTGAACCTATTAAACAGGAGCAGAGTCGACGCGTCTGTCAACAGTGTCAAGCCAAGTTAGTCTATCTCCTGCAGCTTGAATAGCGCTCTCCACGGAGAGATCCGCTGCCTTCAGGTCGTGCCTATACAAAGGACTAATAAACGATCGCTTGAACATCATTGGTACTGTTCCAGTGGACAGTGATCCATTAATGATATCCGTGAGTGACCCAGCAAGGCTATCGGCACATTCCCTCAACACTAAACCAGGAACGCAATCACTGCTCGTGGCCTTCGCGGGATTTACACACTTCAGACAAGCTTTCACATCACTCACCTGCACAAGTTCAAATTGCAGAAAGCTAGACGCTGGCATCGATCCACTTGGTGGTGTTAGCGTGGATGGTCGGTCTGGGTCGCGCACAACATCCCCAAAGGTTTTGCTCAGGTCCTCGATGCCGGCTTGAGATTCTTGACGCTGCTTAGCACGGCCTGTGACGATGTTCATAACTGAACACAACTTTCTCTGATCAAGAGTTGCACACTGATTCATGAAGTAGGCATTACGTAGACGGCGATCCAGTTTCCTTGCAGTAGAGCGGGCCTGATGGTGGAGCTCACGCAGATCCGCATTGCCTTTGTCGCTCATCAACTGGCGATGGAACTGGTTTCGCTCCCGAACCGCGGCAACTAGCTCCGGTGTTAGCCAGGGGCAAGGACGTTTCTCCTGTCGGTGCCGATGAATCAATGGTGCATGCACATCCAGGGTAGATATGATAGAGGTGGTAAGACTCTGCACAGCATTGTCAAAATTTCCGGTAAAGGTACAAGTCGCTAGATGATGGTTCAAGTCCTCATTAAATGTGTTCCAATGTATCCGATGGAGTCGCCTACCTTGGCGTTTGGCGGCTTGCTGTCCAGAATATGCCTTTCCCATGCCAAAGACAGGCATATGGGCCAAGATGGCAAAATGATCGCTCATGTCTACATAGACAGTGCGACATACACCCTCTATGGGAACGTTAGACACGAACTGGTCAATAAAAGATGCCGAAGAGGACGTGACTGTTGTCGGCTGAGACACATGGTTAAGCAAGTCGCAGTGTGTGAGTGTGGAGTGCAAGTGATTTGCACGGCTGGCAAGGTGATCGGCATAGTCCACATTGAAGTCTCCAATGAGAACTGTGCGCGACTGTCTTCCCTGCATTGCCTTTTCGATGTTGGCTTCGAATGCATCTCAGTAAGCCACTGACTTCTCTGGTGGACAGTATGCACATCCCACCAGGGTACTGTGCTTTTGCTCCATGGCCTCAATCCACAAAATTTCCAAATCTGTTTCCAGATCAGCACGTCGTTTGACACGAGTTGTTTCATGACAGTATATGCAAACGCCACCGCCGTGCTGTAGGGCACGATCTTTCCTGAATAGCTTGTAGTGAGGAATGGATACCTCTCCATCAGAGAGGACACCAGAAAGAAGGCTTCGCCATCGGGATCCTCCTCCGTACACTGGCAAGCCGGCGGAATTCAAGGAGTGGCTATTTTTTTTTTTTGTTTCTTTTATTTGAATTCGTTGAGAGCACAAGCAATTCTGCCTTCTCACCAGAGGAAAAACCTCCGGTTCCTGCTAAGAACGAATATAATAATATTATGAGAGAAGGAAATATTAAAAAGAAACATGACATGATAATTCCAAAGCACAAAATATGTATATAATTCAAATGGGTGTGTGTATGTATAAGCATGCAGTGAAGAACACACAGAGAAAACATGCAGTAATGTGTAGGGATACCGAGCAAGGAAGGTGCGTGATTAACACTGGTTACAAATTACAAATAATTCTGTTCAGAGCCAGTTTAAAGGCAAAAGTTATTTCCCAGTATTTCCTTGTTTGGAGATGATACCACTGTCCTTGCTTCCTCCCCATCTCACGCCACCCTGTACCCCAAAGTTCAGACCTGTATCAACGACATTGTTCACTGGATGATCACTTGGTACCTTCAGCCAAATGTGACCAAAACCGATCTCCTCCTTTTTCCCCCTCCCACAGATCCAGTGCCCATCTTCCACTTCCCCGATGATCACGGGCCTATCTTTGTAGCGCCCCACCACAAACACCTTGGCATTGTCATAGATTCCGCCTTCTCCTGGTTTCACCATGCTAACCATGTGTTGTCCAAAGTATGCCGATCTCTCGGCATAATGGCAAGTCCCTTGTCCCATTTGCCCCAAAATTGCGGGAATATTTTTTATATAATTATGTGGTTCTCGTAGCCATGGCTGACAGTTCAATCCTATTATAAGCTCGAAGTTGCACTGATGAGGTCTCATTGGCCCACACTGTCTGGCTGCCTGCATCATTGAGTCTTTCGCTCCTCGATTTCGATATTGTAGAGCACTCTCAATAGGCCGCACTTGCGCTGGTTAGCTTTATGCTTTGCCCGCTACCTCTGGCAGTTTGAGCACTCTCAGCGCTAGTACATCGAGCTGTCCTAATGTCTGTGGTTTTCGTAGCCATGGCTGACAGTTCAATCCTGTTTTAAGCTCGGAGTTGCACTGCTGAGGCCTCATTGGCCGAAACAGTCTTGCTGTCTGCATCATTGAGTATATATCATATATTCTTCCCATCTTCACATGCGGCTTCCCTGCCTGGTCCACCATTAACAAAACCCACATAGGTAAATTAGAAGTTCTCCATCGCTATGCTTAAGACGTTCGCCACAATGTGAACTGATGCAGCTATGTAATCTTGTCGTTGTTCATGGATTTGTGTTATTAGTTTTCTTTCATGTATGTGCCTTGACATCTTCGAATTGCGTAATTATTATCAGAATTTATTGTTGTATTTTAGTAAAGCGTTTGTAGTTGAGACATATTGTTGCGTCGATGCAATTCAGTTCTCCTTATTAGAATCGTGCTAGTTGTATGAATTACAAAGTAGCAGTCAAAATCTATTCTCCAGTCGGTTGAGTAATAGACATTCGCAATCGGTGAATTTGGGGGAAGCTACAAAGGGAACTGGCAAAGCAGCCAGCCTCTTCCAGGAGCTAGACGTTCTGAATGGCGAGTACGTCAATGCCGTGACCCAGGCTAGCGAGGTCCTGGAGCTGAGCACAAGAAGGCCAATCGTGCTTCCACCGGAAGCAGTTCGCCCGCCAGCCTCTGTCGTAGAGATGACATTCAAGAAGTAGGGCAGCTCCTGTAATGCAGTAAGTTAGCATGCAAGCCAGTAGTTCCCAGTAGTGAGCACATTCCACACCCAAGTACTAGTGCTAGTGCTAGAGCAGATACACCAACAGAAGATAGTCCGTACAGTCGTATACACCTCAGCACACACAGTCATACACACCGCAGTATACTCAGCAACAGTCCACACCACAAGCCTTACCTACTCTGTATCCTAGTCCGTATTCAGGGCCCACGTTATCGTACACTCAGGCATCTCTCCCGCCGCTATATCCACCACCAGAGTCAGGGTATGGTTCACAGGTGCATGTCCAACAGCCATCATCAGATATCACTAAGAATCTGAAGAAGGTGTCAATCCCAACATTCAGTGGCAATAAGATCGAGTAAAACCGATGGAAAGCAGCGTACGTAGTATGTGTCGACAAACAGCAGCTCTCGAAAGAGATGAAGTTACTGCAGTAGCGGCAGTATCTGAGTGGTGAGGTACTGAAAGTTGTTGAGAGTCTTGGATTCTCACCGTCTTCGTACGACGCTATGCTACGCCGGCTAGAACAACGCTACGGTGGACAACGAAGACAAATCACTGTACATGTGGAAGAACTAGAGGAGTTTAACCAGATACAAACCGCAAAGGCAGCAGATCTGGAAAGGTTTGCTGACCTACTAGAAGTCGCCATCGTACAAATGACGGACGCCGGATTGCAGTCCGAGCTCGGCACTGGCACACTTTACACAAGGCTGCAGCAGAAATTGGCCACACCAATTCTCACACAGTATCACCGTTGGGTACTAGAGAACTCCAAGCACGAATCCGTGAGAACACTACAAGAGTGGGTGAACCGAGAGGCAGCCATTACCGCTACAGCGTCAGAGACAGTGGACGGCATCAGCGGCAGTAGTAGCAACAGCAGTAGCAGCACCGGAAGCAAAAATAGCAGCAACGCGCAAGCTGGCACACGACGGACATATCTGGCAACAGACAAGAAGGCCAAATCAACATCTGCATGCGCTCTTTGCGAGGAGAGCCATGCAATTTGAAACTGCCAACAGTTCAAGACCGCTGAGCCATCCAAGCGTTGAGTACATGCTAAACGTCTCAACCTTTGCTATCGTTGCCTCGACACAGGCCACAGTGGGAACGATTGCACCAGGAGCCGAACATGTAATTTGGACGGTTGCAAGGACACACACACACACACATACACACACACACACACACACACACACAACTACCTCCTAAACAAACCAACAACACCACCTGGTGGCTGCGACAAGGAGAAGCCGTCTGAGAAACCAGATGAACGAAGTTATCTAGCAGCCGCAACATTTCAGACTAGACGGCATAAAGATTCTGTCTCGCTACGTACTGTACCCGTGATTGTGCGAGCTAACGGCAAGTCCGTGGAAATCAACGCTCTGCTTGACGAGGGGAGCACGAAGACTTACGTCAATGAGGTATTGGCTAAAGAGCTAGGCTCGCAGGGTAAACGACGAGAAGTTCGGGTAGCCGTCCTGAGCGGCACCGTAGAGACGTTCACCATCATGCCAGTCCAGTTTGAGCTTTAGAGCACCGACACTACAGTGAAGCTCAAGATGGAAGCTGACACGATAACTGATGTAGTGGGAGATGCCAGAGCCGTCAATTGGCGGAAAAAGAAGCGAGCGTGGCAGCATTAAGAAAATCTCGAATTTCCATCGCTTGACCGCAAACCTACCATTGATCTCCTGATTGGCCTGGACTACGCCGAGCTTCACAAGTCCGTTGTTGTGAACTACCCCGTCTGCATTGCCCAACATGCAATACTCACAGCCCACTCGGCATTGGACTAATTACTTGCTTTTGCACAAGAAGAACTAAAACTAAAAGAGCCAGAGAAAAAGGATGAAGGCTCGCGCACAAAGATGACACGGATAAAATAGCGACCTACGTCATCGTGTGCACGCACAATAATACTGGAAAAAAGGAAGAACGTCACGAACACAGCGTGAATAAATAATACGAAGTTCAACAGAAATAATACGTAGCGATCAACAGTAAATACGTTAGATATCACGGAAGGAATAGCGATAGAGAGAGAGATGAGGTGGCGTCGACAGTTACTAGTCAATCTATTACACCGTCAAAGACATCGCCGGCCAACGAGGCGAGCCCATTGCCCGCCTGACACCACTCGGATGGACCTGTGTTGGGTCAACGGACAGTGAGACCCTCCCACGCACCCTGTTGACACGCCAGGTAGATGATCTGGGCACTCAAATCAAACGGTTCTGGGATGTCAAGGAGGTACAAGCAGCAATGGTAGCCGAGTCGCAACGCACTGCTGAAGAGAAGGCAGCACAGGACATCGTCACCTCTGGGCTCAACAAGTCGGGCGTTGGCTAACAGAGTGGGCTCCGGCATTGAATCAGCACCGGATGTGGCTTGCCGAGCGTAAGGACGTCAGCTGTGACGATGTTGTCCTGGTCATCCAACCTGATTCCCCACGTGGTCAATGGCCATTGGGTCGAGTCACTCAGACCTACCCGGGCGGTGACGGAAAGGTACGCGTCGTCGTCGTGCAGGTCGCCGGTAAGCAAATGACCCGACCAATTACGAAGGCATGTCCTCTAGAGTTTGTAGATTGATTCTAGTCGGATCAAGAGGGGGAGAATGTGCTGAAGACGGTCGCCACAATGTTAACTGATGCAGCTATGAAATCTTGTCGTGGTTCATGGATTTGTGTTATTGGTTTTCTTTCATGTATGTGCCTTGTCCTCTTCGAATTGCGTAATTATTCTCAGAATTTATTGTTGTATTTTAGTATAGCGTTTGTATTTGAGACCTATTGTTGCGTTGATGCAATTCAGTTCTCCTTATTAGTATCGCGCTAGTTGTATGAATTAAAAATTAGCAGTCAAAATCTATTCTCTAGTCGGTTGAGTAATAGACATTCGTTCCACAGGAATTGCCATAATTATCGTTGTGCAGATTCTCACCTGATGTCGTTCGTTCCGCGTTCCATAGTTTTTTCTATTCTTCGCCCCGCAGTTTCTGACAGGGTTTATCATCACCCGTTGAAGTGTTGCCACTCACTGGCAGATTGATAGACATATTTCACCAGCACAAATTCTCTGCACAGCAAGTATTTCAAGTCCTTCGTTCTCTTTTCTTTACAATTCACACTTGAATTTTTATTTCTCTTGTTTTCTTGCTTCTGCACTGACGCAGCGTTTCATATCTTGATTTCCGCAAAGGCGTCGTAGCGTATCGCAGTCCCGTAGACCCGTACCGCGATTCCGGATGCGACGCCGTATTTGCCACATGCATTCGTCACGTGTTTCTGTTTTTGGGCACTGCATTGCACATTGCGATATTGCACTCTGCACGCGTACAAACCCGTACGCGCTTTTGTTTTTGCTGTCGATCGAGCGTATTCGGCGGAGCTCGTTGTGAGCTTGCCAGAGATTGTTTTTAGAAGAATGGCGACGTTCGTTGAGTTTCGAGTCTTCCTTGTTGCATGCTAGCCAACCGATCTTTTGTCCGTTACTGGACAATAAACCTCCGTAACAATCGTTGTATACTGCGCATCAAGTTTCGTACTGATCGTTTTATCTCAAATCTAGACTTGTATGCTGCTGCATCCACTGCCACTCTGCAACACTACCTTGATGCTTCCAAGTGCACCCTGGCACATTCAATTTTTCTTGACCAGCACCCTGCACATTTACAGCCCCTTAATAGCCGTTTCACAAGCGCGTTTCTGTGACGTCATTTTCAGCCAAAACGTCGAATTGCTGCACAAGTTGATTCACACACACATCGAACACATCGTTTTTGCCAATAATCAGCAAAAATGTTAGTAGTCCATAGGCAAAAAATAACGGCATGCGAGTAGATTCAAAATAAGAAAAATCTTGGGCAGTTCTTTAATTTCCACATCATGTACCAGCCAGCCTCGAGGAACACCAAACAGTTCCGAGTTTTAGTTTTCTGGTCATCATTATTTCGCTTTTGTAGGTGAAGAATATTGCGCCCTGCGAAGGAAGCTCGCGTGCTTCTGCTCTTCCTTTTGCTTTTTTGGCGCGGCCTCGGGGAATTGCTTCCCGATCGAGCGATTGCATATGAACAGCTTCACTAAAATTCGCAAAAGGCAAGCATCGGCCTCATTATCAAGCGTTTCCGTCATGGTGAAGGTTCGAACAAAGGCACCGGTATGAAAAGAAAAGAACGGAACCTCAATGTCAAAGTCGAAGAGAACGGAACGGAAGAAGAAAATTCATTTGACAGATGCAGCTAGCAGGTTGCATGCTCACTTTCAATTTCCCCGCCAAGATCTCTGCCCATGCGGATAGGCCAGAATAGAGTTCAAGACTACAAAAAAGACGAAGAGGTGGCCGAAGACTCTGCCCATAGGGCCGCGTCTGCGTTTTGAAGTCTACAGCTCACGTTTTGGGGATTCTCCGGGATCGCCTAGGCAACGAAGACGAAGACGCGAATAAAGACATGAGTGTGAAACGCCTTTAATCGGTTTAATTCAGGTGGCACCACCTGTAGCTGCGTTCGTCTTTATTTATTTATTTATTTATTCAACATCTCCTGGCCCGTCCGAAGACTGCCAATAAACATGAGAGGTCAGGTGATAGCCAACCACGGCAAGCTAAAAGGGAGAAAAAGAAAGATGCTGTCAGAGAGGGAAAGGAGATAGGGAGAGAAAAAGAAAGGGAGGCACATTAATAATACATGGGATCACTTCGGATGAGACAGTGTGGAAAGCTGGACTTTGAATTTCCTGATATCCTGGCATGTCTTAATGCTAGTAGGCAGGTTAGACCAGAGGGAGTATGCTGAGAAGAAAGGGGATTTCAAAAACAGAGAGGAACTAGCTCGGGGCAGTGATAAGGCATTGCGTGTTGGTCTAGTGGTAACAAACCAGTTGTACTTGGCAATATGTTTCGGGACTTGGGCTAGGAAGATTTTTTGCACAAGGATACAAAGATGCTGCTGATGCAAGTTTATAAAGACAAAGGGAGGCAAATGTTTGGTCTTTTCGAAACAGAATTTTCAGAAGCAAGCGTTGATGTACTTCCAGTCTGTGGAGTAAAGTCTGAGACAACCCGCACCAAGCTATATCGCAATAGTCAAATATAGGCAAAATGTACGACTTAAAGAACAATTTTCTGCAGTTATCATTCAAGTGTTGGCAGTGGGGTTGTAGCATACCTAAGGACGCACTCGCACGCTTGCACACAGACTGGACTTGTGGAGACCAGGAGAGTTGGCGGTCGAGAATAACGCCCAGGTGCTTGTGCTCGTTAACAACTTTAATAGGTGTACTATTTAGACCAGGAAAATACAGAAGTTGAGTGGGGGGCGAGGGAGAGAAGAACATGGCCTCGGTTTTGGCGAGGTAAGGCTTCAGTTTCCAGGTTTCCATCCATGTTACTGTAGCGTTGACCCCGGACTGCATGGAGGCCGTGAGGTTGTCTGCCGAGCTGTCGGAGCACATCAGAGCAGTGTCGTCAGCAAAAAGACTTACATTTGGTACAAGGGCTGGCAAGTCATTAACGTACAGTAGAAATAGGAGCGGCCCAAGTATGGACCCCTGGGGTACCCCAGACACGACTAGTAATGGGTCTGATAGGGAGGTAGATACTCTGACAGTCTGGTGGCGGCAGGAAAGATAGGATGAGAGCCATTGCAGGGCTGGACCATGTACCAAGAAGACGGACTCTAGCTTTGCAAGCAGACCACGATGCCAGACGGTGTCGAAAGCTTTCGCTAGGTCAAAGAACACGATGCCAACATGCCGCCTGAGGTTCCGCTGGGTGTAGATGTCTTGTACTAGACGTGTTAGTTGGAAAGTTGTGGAGTCTCCACGGCATAAACCGGATTGAGATGGTGAAAGCGCTGGGGTGACGTGGCAGTACAGAGACTCAAAGAAAATACGTTCACAGACCTTTGACACAGCGGGAAGGAGAGAGATTGGTCTGTAGTTGCCAGCCTGAGAGCGTTGGCCTTTCTTATAGATCGGGACGATAACAGCAGATTTCCAGACGGACGGAAATACTCCTGTACGATATGACATGTTAAAGAGCAGGCACAAGGGATAGGACAGAGATGGCGCAAGCCATTTGAGAACCTCATTGGGTATGCCATCTTCGCCAGGGGACTTACAATTCTTCAGGAGTTTGAGGTGCTTACAGACGGTAGCAGTCGTGGTAACGACGCGTGTGAGTGGTGCGCTAAGTTCAGGGGCTGGGGACAGCGATGGAATGACCCAATTCGGATCTTCCGGAATGCCGGATGAAACAAACTGCTTGTTCAGTGTGTCTGCAATCGCCTTCACATCGTGCTGGCGGTTGCCATTGGAGTCCGTCAGGTACTGGATTGGCGCGCGGGAGGTCCCGCGGCACTGGTTGCGAATGAATTGGTGGAGTGATGGGCGATCGGGGGAGGAGAGTGTTGCAGAAAGAGAGTTTAGAAAGGAGCGGTGTGAGGTACGAGAAAGGTGCTTGACGAAGTTGCGTTGAACTCGGTAAGCCTCCCGGTTAACCGGCGTTGGGAATTTCTTGTAGATGCTGAAAGGATCACGCTTGCGCTTCACTTCAGATACGAGGGACCGTGTCACCCATGGGGGACTAGATGTCGAGGATGTTGGGTTGGAATGTTTCCGGTTGTTGTAGCCGATAGCAAAGTTAGAGAGGTGCTGTTGGAACCCTCGTTCAAGGACGGCTGCAAAGTGATCTACCGCGGCGTCAACAGTTGGAGAGCCTTCTGGTTGCAGAAACGACCAGTCGTGGCAGGAGAAATCAGCGTTCATAGAGTCCCAGCACTGAGAGGGAACTCGACGGAAGCGATATGGGAACGGTTTGCGAGAAGGAAGTGGCAGGTCTGGGTCCGAGGGCAATGAGACGGCGAACTAGCATGAAACCATGAGATGGTCCGAGGAGCCAAGAGCGCAAGCTGTGTGAACGTCCGTCGCACGCAGGGGTTGGTTTGTGAAGACAAGGTCTAGACATGACTGTGTTCCGGAAGATGTTGTGTGCGTTGGACTCTGCACCAGCTGATCCAAACCGAAGCAGGTAAGGGTGCGAAAAAGTGCCGCCCTAGCAGGACACGTTAAATCCGATGGGCACCACCGTTTGTGCTTACTGTTGAAGTCCCCAGCCATTATGACATGGTACGATGACATGGGAACGGTTACCAAAGCACTAGCTAGCATATCACAGAAGTGGTCTATTTCCGTGGTTTTGACTGAGGGCGGACGGTAGGTACAGCAGACGAGGATGGGTGTCGGGGAGCCTAAGATTGGGTGAAGCTCAACCCATACGGATTCACAGGTCGGACGAGCAAGGTCGTCGCGAACTTGGACTCTTCCGAAGCGATTTTGCCGGACAAGAATCGCAACTCCACCATATCCTCTGGTTGCCGTACCGGATTTGTTATCATGAGGTGGTCGGTCGCGACGAAATGTGGTATAACCGGAGATGGTGAGCGCTATGCTTGAATTTAGCCATGTTTCATTTAGACAGATGACATCAGGTTTGTTGAAATCAGCAATGACAGACAGTTCGGCAGATTTGTTAACCATTGAGCGGCAATTTACGGAAAGCGCCGGAGCGTTCCCACCAGGTCGGGCCGTGAGAAGGAGTCCGCTTTCGGGATGCCAGTCCGGGTGGGCAGGTTTTGTAGACAGTCGAACGTCTCCCTTAGCTAGGTCTACCCTATTCGTAAATTCCCCTTTCTTTTCCTCCTACTCCACGTGGCCCCAACTGCCTCCCAGTTTGAGACAAGCTGCAGATATGGTCAAATTCCGTACCCTCGTCAGACAGAACTTCAGTATCTCCCAGTAAACAAAATCACAGTCACCACTTCCGCTGCATAGCTTTCTGAGCACCCCATTGCTGTGTAAGTTGCTACTCCCTTCCCACCTTGTGCACGTGCTCTTCATTTTCTTTTTTCTCTTCTTCCGTGGTTGGTCTCACCCTCTCCTCAGTTCAATTGGCTGTCTTGACATGCCATGAGGTACAGAAATAAATAAATAAATAAAAGCTGCACTGTGGAGGCGAATATCACTGGGAAGAGCATTTCAAAGAATGCTTCCCAAAATGTCAATGACTGATGACCGGAAGGTCCAGGAAGGAAAGGCAGTTGCAGTAATCGCTGTTCCTGTCCCTGAGTAATTCGGCGATCATCACGGGATGCTTGGCTTGTATTAGCCGTCAACTGAGAGAAGGTGCAGAAAAGAGGACTTGCAAGATCATGTAGGCAACGGAAAACAAAAAACAAAACCTTGTAGTGAATTAGGGATCGAATAGATAAGCGCACGAGGAGGGGGCTGTGGATGCACGGCTGGAGAGTCGGAAAATTGCACGAATTCCGGATTTGCTGGATTTGATTAAACGATTCTGCAGCTGCTGTGTCAGCGACGGGAAGAATGCATTGGATGCGTACATTAGTCGTGCTTGCACAATGCCAATGTACCAAAGTCTTCGGGCTCTTATGGGCAGAGATCGCGCATGGCACCATAGCTGGCTGATGGCGACTGACGCCTTCTGCACAACACTGGAGACATAAGGCTGCCAGGATAGCTGGTCGTCAATGATTACGCCAAGGTATTTGGCAGTGGAGGTAACAGTTAAGGCTTAAACCTCACATTTCACGACTGGTATGTTGCCAGTGAGTCCCCGAGGTTGAATTACCATGACTTGGGTTTTGCCAGTAATCAGTAGAAGCCCAATTACAGAGAGCCAGTCAGACAGACGTGTCACAGCCGTAGTCAAAGTCTTGCAAACAGTGTCCAGATCTGAATCAGAATAATCTAGGATGATGTCGTCCGAGAACTCCTGTTGAACAACAATGCAAGGTATGACGACGGAAATGTAACTCGTGTAAAGGACAAAGAGAAGCGGCCCAAGAACACTGCCTTGGGGCACACCTCTTGAGCATGGGACTGCATCAGAGAGAGCCTCGCACACTTTGACACGCTGAAAACGACCGGACAGATAGCTAGCCAACCGTAACAATACTCTGCCATTGACTCCCAGGGTGAATAATTTATCAATCAGGCGTTGATGTTGGACACGGTCAAACGCTTTTGACATGTCAACCATCACAATACCCGTGTATTTACGCTCTTGTTTGGCCAACAGCCAACGGTTGGCGGCTAGAACTAATGCATCTTCGGTAGAGTGCATTTTCCTGTAGGCAAACTGACTGCTAGGTAATATGCTATGTTGCGTGAGGTATGCTGTGAGTTGCTTCTTTACAAAAAACTCCAAAATCCGGAACAGAATAGGGGGCAATGACAATGGTCTATAGTTAATATGGGATGTTGCATCGCCACTCTTGAACAGTGGACTAATGTGCGATATTTTAAAACACACTAGCACAGTACCTGATGTCAAGGATGCATTGACTAGGGTGGTAAATGGAGGTGCGAGGGCGTCTGAACACTGCTGCCAGACAATTCCAGGAATGTTGTCACTCCCAGATGCTTTGTGAGGACTCACAGTTTGCGAGCATTGTGCAACATCAGACACGATTACCGCCTGAAATGCTGAGAAGCTAGATGCAGAGGCTGGACCATGTGGTATATGCAGCTCAGGTGGCCGCATAGGGTCATGCACGATGCTTCCAAACAATTAAATGAGTTACTCAAGCGGCGCTTCAGATTTTTCCGTGTCTTCTGTCGGACTGTGACATCGTTCATGACAGCCCAAAGCTGCCATTGATCTGATATATCACATCTCTTAGTTGTTGTTGTTGTTTATTTATTTTACATCGCAAGGCAAACGGGCAGTTCTGCCCAATACTATGGAAGCGATGACAACCAGTAAGAAGAGTCAGAAATAAAGAGAAAAATAAATGAAAATAAAAAATACGAAAATGGAAGTAGCAATGAGGGGAGGCAGGGTTAAGACGAGCAGAAAAAAATGGATCTCAAATTTACAAGTTGGGTCATCGTAGCATGATTCCATCGAGTCTCATCAGCAGGTTACGAAAGCCATTACAAATTTACATTTAACCGGAGTAAAATACGCGTAGCATGCGTTTGAATTCACGGGCAGATACTATGGACTTCCTACAGTCGGGCAGGCCATTCCAGAGTCGGCAGCTGGCTAGAAGCGGTCGGCATGCGCCAGAAGCACTGTGGGCCAGGGGGAGGGGAAGGTTGGGGCCCAATTGACCTCGAGTGATCATGCCTGTCGGCGGGCCTTGCAATACAATTCGGGACGACAACAGCTCACTGACGATTCCAGAACGGATTCTAAATGTCAGGAGTCGGAGCTTGCATTCTAGTGAAGTACAAGTTGCGCAGACTCCTATCCAACTTCCGTGCTTTGGAGGGAGCTGATCAGTGTGCTTCTTGAAGGTTCTGATCGGTTTTGTTTCGGAGCATTGACGTCGGAACCGAAGAACGTCTCATCCTCACTCTGATCTTTAGCGGCTACTTCAGCATCCACTCCCCACCAGGCTCTAGCTAGCTGTGCACAATGACTGCCGCGTGTGCTCAACTCTGCGAACAGCTCTGGCGTCCGCAGCCATCGCAACAAGATCGAGGAACACTCGAGTCGCCTCTCGACACCACTTCAACATCAAAATTAAATAACTTCATGTTCCAGCCAGGAGTTCAATGCGAACACTTTGCACTGTTTGCAGCGCGACCAAAAATCGGTGAAGGTCACAAATCGACCTTTTTCTCAAACAAATTACGAAACCTCAAAGGGTCGTTTTCGCCGATTGCGTCTCAGATAAGGAAGATGGGTTCTAAATTTGGAAAAGCCTTGGAAGCTAATTAGATCAGTCTTGATTCCTATGCCAAAAAGAGGGAGTTATTTGTCATCAGTGAAGAAAAGCTGGATAAAACTGGTAGAGATGTGAATGGTCATGTTGACATGAAAAACTAATGTGACGGGTTCGCGTACCGTGCAGGTCAAGAACAAGGAGTCGTACAACTCCCTGGTCAAGAACCACCTTTCCTCTTCCTTGGAACGCCACCACCCCATGATCAGGCGTCAGATGCGGCCCCTAAACGGTGGGGAGGATAGATCAGATCCACCAACCAGAGGCCAAAGGCGTAACTCCCATGTGTCATATCCATGTTTTACTCATGCCAGGCCACGAGTCGTGGCCTGGCATGAGTAAAACATATTGACATGAACTATCATAGAATTTGCCATCTTGGTTATGATGGTGTGAGTTCCACTTGTGCGGCTCCAACGGGGTGGGTCACAAGTAGGCCTCAGCGGCTAATGCTAGTTTTTTTGGGCAAAAATGCTTTTGGCAATGTTAGTTATTTTGGTTGCTAATGCTAGGTTGAGTGCTCGTTTGCAGCATTAATGCTAGTTTCAGCACCAATACAAGGAAAGGAAATGGTGTACAGAAATACTTTTTCGGATGGTCTTGTGTCTAATTTCATTGTAGACACGATCAGATGAAACAGGGCACCATGGTAAATTAAAGGTAGAAATACGATACTAGTAGTCGATACACGGTGGACAATGTCTGGCAACTATCTTCGTATCCCATTACGGCTTGGGAACTCACAGCTCATGGCCGAGCCGACCATGGTTGTACTGGAGCATGAGCTCCACTTCCAGGTGGTCTGTCAGTGTTGAGGCTTGCTGGCTGCTCGTTGCTGCTTCAAGGAGCGAGAAAACTCTCTCGGCAGCAGCAGATGATGGCGGCACAGTGATGACGATCCGGGCAGCATTCTGCCACACCGGCAGTTGAACTTGGTCTCTCCACCAAGAAAGGTGGTCTTGGCCAGGTTGAGTATCAGCAGCAGCAACCTTGTAGGCTGCAAGCTCCACCTTGAGCTGTTGGATAGTGCCATATTTATCCAGGGGCGGAAAGGCACGGACACCATCCACTAGAGCGGGAACTGGATTCGTCTTGGCAACGAATATTGGGCAGCACAGCCTGGCAGCCTTGTATGCCAACACATTGGCAAACAGCGGTGAATCCTCATGGTTGAATTTTGTGAGGAAGTAACGAATTGCCGGACGCATGCAACCATTGGCATGCTCTTTCAACTGGTTCTGGCGGCCAACATCGCCGGGTGCAATGTCCTTCACAAGAGCTTCAACATTGGGGTAGACTGCATCTTGGGCAGCAGTAGCCACCTCTTGCAAATGAGTGCATGCATCCACACTCAACATGCCGTCGCCTTCAATGCTGTAGGTTTTGCGGACGAATGGTTCCCCAAAATCAACGGTTGCAGCCAGCTCCATACGAAGCATATCACAGCTGTCAGGTGCCGTTTCGTTTTGCAGGATGGAAAGGAGGCGGCGACAGGCATTCGGGCTTGATTCACATTCCTCCAAGAAGGGCTGAACATCCCCGAAGTATTTGAGCAGTTGTTCCAGCACTTCCCACAAACTCCACCACCTGGTTGCACTGTAAGACTTCGGTGATACACCTCTCCGTGTCTTCCAAGCGAGTTTAGTGGCATGACTGCGAGAGAAGAGACTGACCCACCATTGGCAGAACTCATCCAGGGTGGGGGTATCAAAGTGGTCTCCAATGTTGTTCAAACTGTGGAAAGCGCAAACTACATCCATGGAACTCGGGTACAGCAAGTCTACAACATGCCGCACTGCAACCGTGTTAACAAATGCTCCATCACGTACGAAGGCGACTGGCTTATTGGCAGGTATCTGAAGGAATGTGCTCAGGCAGGCAATAAGTTCTCTGGCCATCTCCGTTCCTCGCATGCTTTTGGCAAGCACATGCATTCTCACCAGGCGTTGCTGGATGCACCATGATGCGTCCACGTAACGAATGATGATGGCGAATGCCTGGCCAAGATGGGTGGTACCGTCGAAAATTACTGCAACATGTTGTGCTTGCTTGATTTCCTCTTTCAGTTTCTCCAGCTCCACCTCAAGCAGGAAGGGAACTAGCTGAGCCATATGTGAGCTGTGCGTGAGGTTGAGATTGTTATTCTCCAACAGTGGGCCAAGATGGTCAATCTTCGTAAGTGCCACACCAGCCTTCAAGAAAGACTCAACGACATTGGCACGTCGGAGTACGGTCGTATCACCTGTAGCCTTCGTGAGACCAGTACCTTTGAGCTCGTCTGCTTTCTTCTCCTGGTAGACCTTCCAGGATTTCGTGATGGTCGCTTGGTGGTTTTTGGATTTCACTCGTCGTTCTTTCGACAGGAGATGGTGCTTAGAAAGCACATGGGACCTCACAATACTCTTCTTTGTCTGTACGACAGTGCGACACACGCCGCAGAAGAGCTTCCCGGCTGATATACAAAGATGTTCGTTCAAAAATTCCACTATTCTTTCATTGGGATTAACACGAGGTGCACGTATCGATTTTCTTTCGCGGACTCTTGTTCTATTTTGACTCTTTGGCTTACATGACCGGTTGAACGAACGATCTCTAGCAATGACAGCTTCCTTTGCCTTTGGTAATGTGTTGGCCACATCATCATCATCATCATCATCATCATCATCATCATGCGACCAAGCCGCTTTTACGGGCAACAATATTATGAATATGAAACGCAAGGTATTGTAAGAGCAATTTTCTGAAAATAATGTTAAAACACGAAATAATTTATAGAAATGCATTATCACACCGTAGCCACTTTTATGGGCAAATTCCAATACAAGGCAATAGGAAAACGAGGATGACGTTAACCTTTTAACCCAAAGAAAAGACAAAAGATGTCAACAATAGAACTACAAATATAAAAAACAAACATCAGGTCATAAAAACTACTTCAAAACATCAACCAAATGACAGCAAAGCGTGGAGAATGAGATTGACTTACAAAACAAAAGTAGTCCTACTATGCTTGTAAAACAGAATCTACCTACACCACTAAGGAAGAAACATTAAATGATTGCAGTCTCACAAACACCGGCCTCTATCTAACGACCCATCAAACAATAACTCCTGAAATTCTAGACTGACTTTTTCTGGTAGGAGCTACGGCAGCCGCGAAAACAGGTCACTGCCCAATGGAGCAAAGTGAACGAGAGCAGGCACCGCAATCGACCCATAACCAGCGAGTAGGCCAAGTCACTGTGTTTATCATCATCATCATCATCATCATCATCATCATCATCATCATCATCATCATCATCACCAGTATCTAAATCCGTCTCGTAATCATCTTCTTTCTCTGAAGGATCAGAGTCAGAGAGGACAATTTCAGTCGCCTCCCCACAAGCACTCATGAGCAAGGTTTTGACTTCCGAAACGAAAATAACAAGCGCAACAGCAGACTTCGCATGTCTTCTGTACAAACTTAAACTAACAAAGTCATCAACTCGAGAGAGAGAGAGAGAGAGAGAGAGCGAGAGAGAGAGAGAGAG
This sequence comes from Sycon ciliatum, assembly GCF_964019385.1. Classification (NCBI taxonomy): domain Eukaryota; kingdom Metazoa; phylum Porifera; class Calcarea; order Leucosolenida; family Sycettidae; genus Sycon; species Sycon ciliatum. The sequence goes on along the minus strand of NC_088651.1, from coordinate 30,468,286 downwards.
AAAGAGAGAGAGAGAGAGAGAGAGGTCTCCCCAATGAAAACCTTGAAAACGGTGTGTGTAGCGTAGGTTTGGCGCTTCCAAATAGGCACCCTTAGCATTGAGACGATAACGCTAGCGGTAACGGTATTTTGACTGTGGCCGGACGAAGAGTACCCATTTTGTTACTGTATGGCATATATGTACCCTTGAATCCTGTTGTGCACTTGCTGTGGGCCAGAAGAGGCCCAGACTCCATAATTGGTGCAAACATTACCATATTGGTCATTGCAGCGTATGCCTTGGAAAGGTTTTTAGCCCCCAGGCCCCTTTTAATGCTTTTAACCCCATAAAACCTGCTTGCAATGCTAGAGCAATGCTAGTTTCCAAAAAGGCTTTTAATGCCACTTTTAATGCTAGCATTAGCCGCTGAGGCCTAGTCACAAGTGAGATAGGAAAAATATACTTCATTGAGGAAGTATGTTGATGATGATCAAACACGACAGGTGGTGAGTGGAACACTGAAAATGAAAGGATATTTTGACATGGGTGGAATGGAAATTGTGAATGTAAAGCAACCATCAACAGGAACATCTGTGGTGACATCAGAATATCTCAACACACCACAAAGACAGACTCTCTGGACGAGTGGAGCCAACCAGATGAAAGGAAATCTTAACATGGGATTGAAACACACCATCAATCTCCGACGGTCAACAGAGAATGACTCACCAACAACAAAGGAATATGTTGATAGAAAGGATGGAGAGGTGAAAGTCACAAAAATTGAAGAATATCATCCCAAGCTCATCAACTACTCCACCAGAAGCCATAGTTCATGTTTTTCCTAATAACAAAATTCCAGCCAACAAACTCATTGTCACTGAGGATATCTTCATAGTTTATCAAGAAACAAGCGGTAGCAGAAGACGTTTACATGTACCGTATCGAGATGTGTTGGGGGAAAAAGTAATCCGATACATAACTGAAAATGATCTAACGACACCATATCTGACCGTCATCAACAACACACTGACAAAACCAAAACCAACTGCGAGTGGATACGTTCTCATTGATGAATGGAAACTGGTTGATCATGAGTACTGAAAATCCTAACTATATAATATAAACAAAAATGGAAATGCTTCATTTGTTAATACTGTTGACTATGCTACCATCGACCCTTGGTTGTATTCGTGATCCGTTGGATAAGAATGGAGCCTGCTTGACAGCAAAATCCCCTGCTCTTTGTCAAACCCCAACCCTGGTAGATATCCCCAGTGAAACACAACCAACAGACCATACCACTACGCAACCACTTTATGATCAGACGAAACCAGAAACGTGAACAACCTTCATTTGACAGACCCCTCACTCTACCTGTTATCTCTGATTATTATTCCCACAGTTGATGCTGTCGTTTATCTAATAAAAGGTTCCAAATGTTCGATGAGTGTTGGCCCTGAAAATGATCCAAGAAACTTAGAAACACACCCACCAGCAAGATTGGAATTTGATCCAATGTCATTACAAAATATGCTTGGTGGGACCAATCTACCAAGACCACCCTCAACCTTTGATGTAACTGGTATGGTCTGATGGGAAAAAAAGAAAAGGTTTACTTCAAGTACGATAGAATAAAAATGGTGGAACTGAAAATGATATCTGTCCTCTTAGAAATTTTCATGTTGTGTAGTGTTTCACATTCCTTTATAATTCCTGGGAATAAATGTTGGGTAGAGGGTGATCATATTGTCTGTGTTCCTTCTCAACCACGTATTTTCCTTATAATGTACCAGGAGCATCTGTAGCACCGCTAACAAAAGGAAAACCAACAACACAGAGAATGATGTCAACAACGGTAGCTCCAACAACACCGACACCACCGACAACATCGGGAATTACATCGGGTAAATCTAACCACTTGATATACCTCCTTTTCCTTCTTCTTCTTCTCAATCCCATTACTGCTGCTGAATTTCATAGACAAATAAAAAATGATGTCATAGAAAGAAGGATAAAGACCTACACACTTTCGAATCCACCCACCTCATGTAAAGATGATCATTCGAAAAATACAACGTTCATACCCACAGAAGAGACACTAATCTTGTTGAGGGGAGAGCAGCACACAACTCAGGATGGAGACCACCAATTACAAAAAAGTTTATGAAAACAAGAAAAGAGATATATGTGGAAATGTTCAATGCCTTAGCAAAACTAAACCAGGCAAAAGTTGGGTATGCTGAATAGATAACACGAGAACAAGAAGATGGGAAATATATTGTTGATGATGAGATGGAAAATGGGTAGGAGTTATTATTATTAATCAATCTTATTATTATCTTATTATTATTATCTTATTATTATTAATTCAACATCTCCTGGCTCGTCAGAAGACTGCCAATATATATGAGAAGTCGGGTGGTAGCCAACCACGGCGAACTGAATAATAAGGAGAGAAACAAAGAGAGTACGGCAAGGGGAGTTGCCCGTTTTAGGATTGTGAAATGTCTTTTCAGAAAGTTGGCCCAAAGCTAGCTTACCATTATCCAAATCCTCATCCAAATCTGGATCTCCCGAAGTTGACTCAGGAACCGATCCCAATCAGTCCTCGAAGTGAATCAAGATCGGGTTTGAGAGCCCTCAGATTCTCTAATATAGATTAAATCGGGGTAAGTGAAAAAGCTCAAGTTGGCTCACTTCCGATTTCGGTCTGATTTCTGAGAGGGAGCAAGTTGACTCACTTTTCTGGAATTGGGGTGAGCCAACTTTAAAGATTGGAAAAATCAGTGGTTGGAGGGTCTATCATTTAATACAGTAGTATAGGGGAGGGTAGAGACTTGAGAGATTGGCCCAATAGTGCCAATCGAAAAAGTCGATTTTGGCTCACCTTCAGGAGAGCCAGAACCCCCTTCCCTATACTTCTTTACCTGCTGTCGGACGTGTGTTCATCAACACGTACGAAAGCGACATCCCACTTCTCCTGGACGGTGGTGCAGTGATCCAGTCGAGAGAGGGTACTTGTCAAGGCGGCCCATTAGCGATGGCCTTTTATGCTTTGGCCTTGATTCCCCTCTTTCGGCATTGGCAGGAGGTCTGCAACTATCTGGGACAAATTTGGTACGCCAATAATGAAGCTGCTGCAGACAAGGTACCGGCGTTGCTGTCGTACTCGCATGTGAAATCCGATTTCGGTCCAAAGTATGGGTATTATCCTAACCCGCAGAAGACCGTTCTCCTGGGAAAGCCCAATCTAGCTCTTCGTGCCAGGAGCGGTGTTTTATTATTATTAATATTATTGTAAAAAGGAAAATGACATATGGATACGAGTTAAGAGTAACTCTCCATCACTGTAACTGGATGCTATATACAGTCAGAAAGTGCAATAACTAGGCACAAAACTGACAAGGGTACTGAGACATTCGACGTCCTGACACCTAGTTTCAACACATCTCCGTAGCGCTAACCGACAGCCTTCCAAATTGGAAGGTTAAAGGTCGTGGAAAGACCAAAGAGGGGAAGGCAAGTGCAACGAAAACGAGCAAAAGTTAAAGTACCAATGGAACTAAGAATGTCGATTGTTACTGGACGATGACGAGACCAGTACGATATTTGACAAAGCGGTCTAACTACAATTCGAAGCAGCAAAGCAGCACACCACCCAACTTGGGTGGGTCATAAATATCGAAGATAAGTAAAGAAAGGGGAAGCTAAGCTAAAACGAATTGTACAAGCCGAAAGCCAAACTCCTACAGTACTCCTCATGCATGACATTGTGATGGACTAGTTGACTACAAAACAAGTTGTTTCACACGACTATGTTCAGCAATGGGATTGTCATATTTGCACACAATTGATACACCCCTTGGTTCATCCTTTCAGGGTCAGTTCCTCTGCCCAGGGTCTTATAGCATGAACTGACAGGTACTCAGCCACATCCAAATTGTCGATAGGCAGCTGAGCCGGGTGTCCGAAATACCTCCTGTTTGGAGCCCCACTGGAGAACCGCCAGCGAAAACACGGTCAACATTCTTTAGATGGCCGAAGAAGTTGGCACACCATGTCCTCTCCATCACACTCCACCTGTACTTTCAGATATACAGTATACACTGCTGCACACAGTGTTCCTCAACATACTAGACGTCGCACTCATATTCCCCACACCAAAGCCTATCTGCACACGGTTTTCTCCGCTCGCCAGAGAGTACTGCTTTCGCTGCATACTGCTCATGCTAGCGATGTTCCGCATAAGGGAACTCAAATTATCGACTTGAGCAAGTTGAGGTAGCAGCAGAGTCCAGTGATTGTTTTTGCACTTGCAACCAATACTGGCATTGTCCCGGATATGTGCAGCGATGTCCATTCTGGCAAAATCATCGGCCGACTCACCTCCCAAGTCAGTGTCGATGCCAATCGCTTGCCAGGTTGTCATCAGAGTAGAATTCCTCGTCACTGCAGATCGTGGGACTACCAGCATCAATTCTTTTTACGCTCGATGAAAGTGTTGCCCTCAAATGACTCGTCGCTGTAGCCATCATCGTCTTCCTTCTGTTTCCGACTCGAATCCTCAAAATATTTTATCCTGCGCATGGAGTGCGATGATGACGTCTTCTTCCGCTCCGCAGGACATTACTACTACTAGGCTCTTCTGTCAATACATCGATGCGACTCAGCGCAACATGGAATACAAACTCTAACAAATAAACTTACTTGCAACAAAGAATTGCATCCGGAACAGTCCAGTCGACCGAGGAGAACACAACCTGACAACAGCGCACCTCGCACTTCTTTTTTTTTGGCGCGGAATTCAAATCGCGATTATCTCGACTTTTTCAAAAAAAGCTGTGGTCATGTTTTAGCGCGCTCGGGCTCATATGTAGAAAGGAAAAGGACATATGGATACGAGTTAAGAGCAACTCTCCATCACTGTAACTGGATACTATCTATACGGGATTGGGCGACCGACTGGCTGTAGGGACCCTGCGTGGTGGTTTTCTGGACGTTACTGTGAGAGAGTGAGTCTGTGCACAAATATTATGTATTATTACGCGTCTGCGTGAGTGTGCACGTGTGTGTCTGTGTGTGCGTGTGTGTGTGTGTGTGGTGTGTGTGTGTGTGCGTGTGTGCGTGCATGCGAGCATGTGTGTGCGTGCGCGCGCTCGCGCGTGTGTGTGTGTGTGTGAGTGGGTGGGTGCACATGGTTGGTATGTGGTGTTTATGTGAGCGTATGATAATAATCTCTTCAATGATATTAATATCTTTATTTCAAGATTACCCAACGCCGGCGAACGCCTATCAGGTTGATCCCCTATTTGAACATGCGCATTATGTGTGTGTATGATGTGCCCTATAGCTCACTTAGAATTATTATTATGTTATACACGTAGATCATGTCCATGATGCCTTTCCTCTGCGCAGGTCGACCGCACTATTGTTTTTAAGATTCACATAATTATTACTTCTGCATAATGCATTACATACTATGATCATACTGGCTCCATCCCTTATCTCCTAAGCTACCAACCCCCCCCCCCCCCCCCCCGGTGCGTCTGCCCAGTGTTCACTCCGAGACCCACGGTCGGACGAGCTGCCCAGGCCTCACCACCACTGCCGTTTCCGTGCTGCCTTCTCGATACATACGTATGTACACTGTATATCATGTGCACATTCACATGTCTAAAGGTTTGTGGTTTTTCAATAATAAAAAAAAAAACTATATATAGCTATGAATAGGATGAAGGCCGCAGACATCACGCAACTACGTTACTTGTTTGACATGTATTACTGTGTATTTTATAACAAAAATATTATTGAAAACCCAGAATCGATTTTCTCGTTCCTATCATCAGTGGAAAAAAACGGAACTAAGGATACAACCAAAGAAACTGAAGTTTAGTACTGTAAATAGAAAGGTGTTAGAAATAACATCAAGATACAAGTGCAATAAAACCACTAGAGGAAACGCAAGAAAGGTAACAAGATTACATAACCAAGGGGCGAGAAGGCACTGAACGAAATGTCAACCTACGAATACAACTTCAGTGCAACAATGTGCTCTTTCTGCTTACACAAAACAGGCTTATGAATACGTATACAAACTGCCTCTAGGACTTTCAACTGTTGAACCTAACGCGCAGGACACAGTACAGAAAAATGAGAGTCATCATACACACCAAGACAGTCAGGACGAGATAACAAGTGTAGATACACAGCTGACTTCTTACGATCAACACATTCATCCGCCTCATCTCGCTCCTTCCCACCCGACTCCTCCTCGTCCATCTCCTCGTCATCTTCCTCGTTCCGCTCGTCATCCTCACGATCATCATCACAACCATCATCTGCCTCGTCCTCTGTCTCCTCACCAACCGTTTCGTCATCCAATTCCTCTTCCATCCTCTGATCATCCGTCCCATCCTCCGTTTCAGTACAGACCACTTGTCTCCCGTTTGCTAGCTGCTCGTCCCGTGAGCGGAGTTGTTCCTCCAGATCCGCTTCACTCACTGACTCATGATACTGCTCGACCCTGCTCCTGTTGGTACTGTCCACAACGCGCGGTCCCTGGCCGTTTCTGGCATAGATCTCTGTGCAGTAGTTTGCTGTTGCCCTCCGAGGTCTCTGGATTAATGTGGGCGGCGTGGCAATTCGTGTGAGAGTTGGTGATGCCAGCGCGAGTGTAGGTGGGTCCACCCCAGCCCCCGCCACAAGAAGAGCCGGTGGCGGTTCTGGTGGTGGCAAGGGCGACGGTGGTGCTGCTGGAGTTGGCACCTTGGGCAGCCTAGCTCTCCCGCACGGCACCGCATTCTGTGCTGGCTTGGCGAAGAACATGCGGCGAAACCTCCTGACCGGAGCGGGTTCTATTTATCCCGAGAACATCTCAAAGCACGACGTGAACTTAGTACAAACCATGATATCATCATTACCCGACCAGATAAAGGCCGTGCCACAGTCATCATGAGTAGAGTAGAATCACATCCAAAATGGCAGTCATCTTGAACGATGACTCCAAATTCTTAAAACTCGGTCCAGTCTCAACCCATGATAAAACTGTAAAAGTTGAGAAAGCTCTGATTCAGTATCTAAAGAAATTAAAATCTGATAATGAAATCACCAATTCGGAGTTCCTGAGAATAAAACCAATAGGCTCCGCCCGTCCGCGTCTCTATGGACTCCCAAAAATACATAAGGCCAATTGTCCTCTGCGCCCCATATTATCGATGGTGGCTTCACCGCAATACAAAGTATCGAAGTGGCTCTGTGTTATCTTGGGAGCCGTACAAGATCATTATTGTAAGCACAATGTAAAAGACAGCTTCGAGTTCGTAGATCTCCTACGCACCCACAAAGTTCCTTACAATGCGCACTTGCGTTCCTTCGATGTAGTGAGTTTGTTCACGAATGGGCCTTTAGAAGTGACCATTGACATATGTTCAGATGTACTGTATCGTAATAGCGACGTTGACACACCATGGATACCTGAACCTTCCTTTCGTAAACTCATGTCCCTCGTCACGACGGGCGTAGAGTTTTCGTTTGATGATGTTATGTATCGACAGGTGGATGGAGTAGCCATGGGCTCTCCACTTGGTCCAGTGCTCGCAAACATTTTTGTTGGTTACTGTGAGTCCTCGATTGATGAGTCGCTGTGGCCTGAGCTGTATGTCCGGTTCGTTGACGACTCGTTTACGTATTTTGATTCCACGGAGCAGTGCGACCACTTCCTTCATCATCTGAATAGCTTACATCCGTCTCTAAAATACACATGCGAGCATGAGCACGACAATAAACTCTCGTTTCTTGACGTATTGGTTGAGAAATCGAATGATGATATCATTACCTCCGTATACAGAAAGCCCACGTTCACCGGGCAGTATATCGTGTATGATTCGTGCTGCTCCTACCAGTACAAAGTGAATTTGGTGCGGAACCTAGTTGACAGGGCACGGCGCATTTGCTCGCCAAGTAAACTCAGCGAGGAGTTACAATACTTAAAGTCTGTGTTTCTAAAGAATGGATACCCTGAAGATGTACTCAATAAACTAATGAAAACAGCAGACAAATCGAAAGAAGTGAGTGTTGGTCCTGCTCGATGCCCAATTTATCTTTGTTTGCCTTGGAAAGGAAACACATCGCTGACCATGTGCCGCGCAGTCAAGACGCTAGTAATGAAAACATACTTCGTACTTGGTCCGACTTATTAAAATGTGCGTTTCGCTTCGAACGTCAGCCAAACAAATTCAAATAATCTCAGGACGGAACAAACTTTCCAGCTATCTAACACCATCCTTCAGTTATCGATTTGTGATGAAGAAGAAGAAATGGCTCCAACCCTAAAGGAGGCAGCGTCTCAGGATCCTAGTCGACTCGAGCATTTTGCGTGCAAATTTTGTCGTCAGAGGCCTCCTGTTGCTTCTTGCGCAACACAGAGAAGGCCTGGTGCTGAAATCAACACCCCACTGCGATGGGGAATTGTCACGGAGTACAAGAAACTCCTGGGCAATCGTTCTCGAGTGCTTCCTGGCGGATTGAAATCGCTGCAGTCGCTGTTTCCTTGGAAGAATCAAGTTCAGTAAACGCGTCATCTAGAAACTCGTGCAGAAAGCACCTGCATCGCTCCATCCAGTTTGTGCTGATCTCTCTCGCATTCGTTCACGATGTGGCGGCCGAAGAATCAAGAGCACAGAAGAGATCGTCGAGAAGTTGATCAATACACAACCGCCCTTGAGGTCGACTTTCAGGCGACAACCTGGCTGGAAAACTGAAGCGCAGAAAGGGTGAATACGTGAATGGTGCGAAGTCCTCGCCGACTCCTCGGAGCCGCGATCGCGATGCGTCACAAGATCGCCAGTCTCCGGGGCCAGTGGATTCGTGAAACAGGCAGGGAAGAGCACGCATGGTCTGATGCAGCTGACTGTGTGACAGCCATGTCGACACAGATCGGACTCAGTAGTTCTATGCGCGCGGCACACGGCGATGAGAAGTGATTTTTTATGCGTGGTGGTTTACTTGTTCGCCGCATTTGAAAGTGTCGTGGGAGCGTCAGGCGAAAACACCTACAGCAACCATTCTGGCAGTCGTACTGCACGAGGAGGAGGCGAAGTCGCTTGTCAAAATCGTGCCCATGGAGTGAAAAAATCAAGGAAGCGCAGTGTAGCTTGGAGGAGATGAAAAAAATATCGACGTTTTGCAGGTCGACGCACTTGAAGAAGCGCCCTGAGACACCAGCAGAGATGAAAACTAGAAGGTCAGACCAATAAACGACAGAGTAGTTATCTATCTATCGTCTCTTGGTGGATTTTTTAGTACAGGTGCTCCTTTGGACATAGGCTTGAGTTTTGAAGTGAAGCGCACATTTTAATAAGTCGGACCAAGTAGCACATTTCATTCCTGTATTCACGACGATACGTGCGTTCATGGTGAGGAAGGACGTCCTACCATCCCATCTTTTGAGCCATTTGGTTTACCAATTTGAGTGCCGGAATTGTGGTAGCCGGTACGTTGGTAGGACCCTTCAACACCTGACCGCACGTATCAAACAGCATGTACCGCTGCATATTCTACCGGATGCAGCTAAATCCAAGCGGCCGAAGCGTGGCCGACCGCTCAAGAACCCACCCCCGGTGCCAGTGGTACGGACTGAGCCAACACAGAATGCGGTGCCGTGTGGGAGAGCTAGGCTGCCCAAGGTGCCAACTCCAGCAGCACCACCGTCGCCCTTGCCACCACCAGAACCGCCACCGGCTCTTCTTGTGGCGGGGGCTGGGGTGGACCCACCTACACTCGCGCTGGCATCACCAACTCTCACACGAATTGCCACGCCGCCCACATTAATCCAGAGACCTCGGAGGGCAACAGCAAACTACTGCACAGAGATCTATGCCAGAAACGGCCAGGGACCGCGCGTTGTGGACAGTACCAACAGGAGCAGGGTCGAGCAGTATCATGAGTCAGTGAGTGAAGCGGATCTGGAGGAACAACTCCGCTCACGGGACGAGCAGCTAGCAAACGGGAGACAAGTGGTCTGTACTGAAACGGAGGATGGGACGGATGATCAGAGGATGGAAGAGGAATTGGATGACGAAACGGTTGGTGAGGAGACAGAGGACGAGCCTCATCTCGCTCCTTCCCACCTGACTCCTCCTCGTCCATCTCCTCGTCCTCTTCCTCGTTCCGCTCGTCATCCTCACGATCATCATCATCACCATCATTTGCTTTCTTTTCGCTGCCTGGGCTGTCATTCACAATATATGTTTGCTGGCTTGCTTGCTTGCTCGTATTGCTGCGGGAACATATGCTGGTTTGTATTGATGGGTCCCCATGGTGCATGCGCCACGCGTACTTATCCGGTAGATATGTGTGAATAATAATAATAATAATAATAAATGTAGGGAGGAAAAGGAAATATAGAAACGAGTTAAGAGTAACTCTCCATCACTTTAACCACATGCTATTATACAGTCAGAAAGTGCAACAATTAGGTATAAAACTGACAGAGTACTGAGACATTCGACATTCAACATTCGACATTCAACTCGTATCTATATTTCCTTTTCCTTTTTCCTTAAATTTCTCAGTCCAACTGTCCTGGAACGTTACTCTAGCCTTCAGACTATCATACTCTGTAATACGATTTGAATGGTTAAGCTTATCGAGTTGTCAGTAACAAGTGACAAGTCACTAGTCAAACTGCGACAATTTCGATGACGCGGAGAAAGTACATTTATGACTGGCTCAACATCCGAGTTTCAAATAATACAAGTAATAATAATTTGAAACTCGGATGTTAAGCCATAAATAAATGTAGAAAGGAAAAGACATTAAGGATGATGCGAGTTAAGAGAAACTCTCCATCACTGTAACATGATACTTTATACAGTCAGAATGTCAATGTCATGCATGAGGAGTACTGTAGGAGTTTGGCTTTCGGCTTGTACAATTCGTTTTCGCCAAGCTTCCCATTTCTTTACTTATCTTTGATATTTATGACCCATCCAGGTTGGGTGGTGTGCTGCTTTGCTGCTTCGAATTGTCAAATATCGTACTGGTCTTGTCATCCTTCATTCTTTGATCCGTTGGGACTGTAGCTTTTGCTCGTTTTCGTTGCGCTTGCCCTTCCCTCTTTGGTCTTTCCTTAACCTTGAACCTTCCAAGTTGGAAGGCGGTCAGTTAGCGCTACGGAGATGTGTTGAAGCTAGGTGTCAGGACGTCGAATATCTCAGTACTCTGTCAGTTTTGTGCCTAGTTATTGCACTTTCTGACTGTATAAAGTGTAATGTTACAGTGATGGAGAGTTACTCTTAACTCGTATCTATATGTCCTTTTCTCTTCTACAATACTAATATTAATAGTAATGGGTGGTGTGCTGCTTTGCTGCTTCGAATAGTAGTTAGACCACTTTGTCAAATATCGTACTGGTCTCGTCATCGTCCAGGAAAAATCGACATTCTTTGTTCCGATGGAACTGTAGCTTTTGCTCGTTTTCGTTGCGCTTGCCTTCCCCTCCTTGGTTTTTCCATAACCTTGAACCTTCCAAGTTGGAAGGCTGTAAGTTCGCGCTATGGAGGTGTGTTGAAGCTAGGTGTCAGGTTGTCGAATGTCTCAGTGCTCTGTCAGTTTTGTGCCTAGGTATTGCACTTTCTGACTGTATATAGTATCATGTTTTAGTGATGGAGAGTTACTCATAACTCGTATCCATATGTCCTTTTCTCTTCTACAATAATACAATAATAATAATAATAATACGTTGAACGGTCTCTGCTGGGATGACGACTACACCATAGTGAAAGTTATGATGATTCTTGGTTCAGTGATGATTCTTGGTTCAGTGTTGTTCGTTCTGCAAGTAGTTTCAAGCAGTTGAAAGTTCTAGAAGCAGTCTACATTCGCATTCGTGATCCAAATCTTTGTAAACAAAAAGAAAATGTCACCGCACTTACGCTATTCCAGTAAATTCGCACTCACACACACTTACACATGCATGTCCATTGTCACACTGCACTTGCTGAATTTCCTATTATTTCTCACCTCACCTATAGTTTATTACCTGTGCAAATTGTTCCTAGGTTTGTGCTATTTTTCTTACTATGCTTGTATCCTCGCTGTTCCACTGCAAGTGTATAAATCCTATTGTAGTTTCATCATTCTCTTTAGTCACGAATTCCATTGATAATTGTGACAAGAAAACGTTCTGGAATACATGATTCGTCCCCATGGTTGTGATATGAGTGCGCATTTAGTTATATTCATTGCATTATTAAGATTATTGTCTCCACGTCGCCTTTTTAAATAATAATAATAATAATGGTTTGAGGGAAAGAGACAAACGGGAAAAGTCTGAAGAATAAATTGACTGTCACCACCAGGACTCGAACCAGGGACCCTCGCTTGTAGCCAGCGATGCTCTTACCAATGAGCTATGGTGTAGTCGTCATCCCAGCAGAGGCCGTTCAATATTTTCTTCAGACTTCGTAACTCACACTTCCTGTGAATCCACACAGGCGGGTGGGACGCAGCCCTCACTGTAACCCACACACAATAATAATAATATTAGTAACAAATCATCGCCGAAGTCGCAACCACTACTTCGTAATAATAATAATAATAATAATAATAATAATATAACCGAGCCAGTCTTATTAGAAGCACGTCGGAGTGGGAACTCTGCCCCATGTGCCAAAAAAGGCAATCCTTTGTATCCTCCCCCTCCTTGTATAATCCTCCAGTGACCTCATCCTCCTAACTTTCTAGCTTCCCTGACGGTCATTGCTATCAGCATACATGTACTTAAAAAGTCACAAACACCCTGGTATATTATTTTCTTGATGAACACTTGTCCTGGGATTCGCACGTTCGTAACATATATTGAAAAGCGAGTTTGCTCCGCTTTAGACTGCATGTCTTCTCACATTTCCCATCTGCACCATGGTTGTCGAAGACAAATCTATCACTCTTATGTTCTTCCTTTGTTTGATTACTGGTCTCTCGTCGGTCCCCTGGTCTATCCTCTGCTCTTATTCATCGATTAGAAGTCATGACGCACCCCTAGTTCGTTCGATTAATATTTCGTATACCTCTCTAAGCTTCTCTCAAACGCTCTACGTTCTGGTTTCCTATTCTCCTCTCTTGCAAGTGCCACAGCTGAACCGTTTGAGTGCACTATCGGGACACCACAACGCGACAGTCTTAGCCCAGTTCTCTTCATCTGCTATCTATAAGCTGCACTGCAGGACTGCAGAACTCGTCGTGCGCCCCGCCCTGCCGGCGACGCAAGTCTACCTCCAGAGACGGTATATGCAGATGACATCTCATACTATTCAACCTGCAAGCTGTGGTTTGAAAATGCTCTGCCTGTAATAGCAGACCAACTGCACAATTGGTCATTAAAATGAATCCAGATAAAACAGAGTGGATCCGTGTATCACCTGAATCCGAGAGCTGGCGGACATCTAGGCAGCTTGGCTCCTTGACGGGGGAGAAAGAGGATATTCTGGGCAGGATGGAATTTGCCGCTTGTGTGTTTTGCCATCTTTACAGCCCTGTGGCTGCGTAGAGATAAAGGAGCAGAGAAGACACGCTTACGCCTGTACGACGCTATAGTACTGCTGACATTCCTGTACAATTGCGAGACTTGGGGATTATCACAACAGCAACGGCTAAGGCAGACGTATTCCGCCGGAGTCAGATGCGATCATTGCTTGGAATACTATACCCTGACACAATCTCAAATTACAATCTATGCCGCAGAACCAAGAACCCTATATCGGACACAGTTGCATGTAGGCGACTACGAATGACCTGTCATGTGCTAACGATGAACACGGACACGCCACTGCAAGTAGCCATTAGTGGCTATTTTGACAAGGGCAACAAAGCACCTCGTGGGTGGCCAAGGTTGACACTGGCCACAAGTCTGGTCGCTCAGCTGAATAAGCTGGGTATGCCCATAAAGATCATGGAAGATCCTTCCAGGTGCCGACAACATGCAGCGTACAAGACAGACCGGAAGAAACTGTGGAGCTTGACACCCCAGGACTAATCAGTATCATCTACTACACCTTGCTGATGATGCTCAAAATACAGAAGCGGAAAAACACTGAATTTCTTTATTTAGTGCTCTGCTAAGTGAAATGTGTTATTTTTATTTTTATTTGAAACTCGGGTATTGAGCCAATAATAAAAGTAGAAAGCCAAAGGACATATATAAACGAGTAACTCTCCACCACTGTAACTAGATACTATAATTATTATACAGTCTGAAAGTGCAATAGCTAGGCACAAAACTGACAGAGTACTGAGACATTCGACGTCCTGACACCTAGCTTCAAAACATCTCCGTAGCGCTAACCGACAGCCTTCCAAATTGAAAGGTTAAAGGTTATGGAAAGGCCAAAGAGGGGAAGGCAAGCGGAAAGAAAACGACTAAAAGCTACAGTCCCAACGAAACAAAGAATGTCGATTGTTACTGGACGATGACGAGGACGAAACCAGTAGGCTATTTGACAAAGCGGTCTAACTACAATTCGAAGCAGCAAAGCAGCACACCACCCAACTTGGGCAGGTTAAAAATATCAAAGCTAAGTTAAAGGGGGAAGCTTTGCGAGAACGAATTGTACAAGCCGAAATCAAAACTCCTACAGTACTCCTCATGCATGACATTGTTCTGGACTAGTTGACTACAAAAAAAGTTGTTTCACACGATGTACGTTTTGCCGTATGGTTCGTGACGGCTCATCAGGCGTGCAATTTGAAACTCGGGTATTGAGCCAATAATAAAAGTACAAAGGAAAAGGACATATGGAAACGAGTTAAGAGTAACTCTTCACCACTTTAACAAGAGTTCCCGTGAGTTCCCGTGAGTTCCCTTCGGGAACGGACAAGATAATTATTACTGTAACTAGATAATATATACTGTCAGAAAGTGCAACAACTAGGCACAACACTGACAGAGTACTGAGACATTCGATGTCCTGACTCCTAGCTTCAACACATCTCCGGAGCGCTAACTGACAACTTTCCAACTTGGAAGTTTCAAGGTTATGAAAAGACCAATAAGGGGAAGGCAAGCGCAACGAAAACGAGCACAAGCTACAGTCCCAACGGAAGAAAGAATGTCGATTGTTACTGGACGATGACGAGGACGAGACCAGTACTCAATTTTACAAAGCAGTCTTACTACAATTCGAAGCAGCAAGTGTCGGTTAGCGCTACGGAGATGTGTTGAAGCTAGGTGTCAGGGCGTCGAATGTCTCAGTACTCTGTCAGTTTTGTTGTTGCACTTTCTGACTGTATATAGTATCCACCGGTAGTTACAGTGGTGGAGAGTTCCTTTCCAAATGTCCTTTTCCTTTATACTATTATTATTTAAACAATCGACACGGAGACAATAGTGGTACAATGGCAATAAATACGATAAATTGTGCACTCATAACAACAACAAAAATGAAGGAAGTCAAGTTCCATAACGTTTTCTTGTGACGGTGATCAGTAGTAGTAGTAGTAGTATTAGTAGTAGAAGTAATATTTAATATTTGACTAGGGGAGTCCCATCAGGCATGGCCTTGTTACAGGGAACCCTACGTGAATCTTTGTGAGGTGAGCAAAGGTGAAAGCAGATTGTGCCTGACGACAGTTTGGAGGGAGAGTGTTCCACCGACCTGCCGCCAGATAAGAAACTGAGCGCAGTCCATACCCAATATGTACAGTAGGTAATGCTAAGGCAGCTGTATCCTGGCCACGATTACAAGCATTTGTGTGCAGGCCAACTGAGCGCAGGAGAAACAGTGACTGAAGGAGGGGGTAGCAATTGATGAAAAGCAGCGATAGACCAAAACGTATAGTTTTTAATTAAAGCTTTTCTGTGGAACGCCGTCACAAAAAATGTAATAACTAAAACACACACTTATATACATGTAGCTTATATGGTTTCAGGTAGAAATACAGCAGCTAACAAGTACAAAAAGCGAAGTTTGCACCTTTGCAATGTGTGAATATAGTGTATGTGAGAAAGGTATTGGCGGATGAATGTGATACTGTGTGAATGAATACCTTTCTTTTTACCTTCGCCTTTCTCTTTGAATGAATACCTTTCTCACATACACTATATTCACACATTGCAAAGGTGAAAACTTCGCTTTTTGTACTTCTTAGCTGCTGGATTTCTACCTGGAACCATATAAACGACATGTATATAAGTTTATGTTTTAGTTATTACATTTTCATGTGACGGCGTTCCACTGATCACAGTCACAACAAAACGTTATGCAACTTGACTTTCTTCATTTTGCAGTTCTAATGAGTGCACAATTTATCTTATTTATTGCCATTTTACGACTATTATTATTATTACCTGGTTTTCAGGGAAAGAGACAAACGGGAAAAGTCTGAAGAAAAAATTGACTGTCACCACCAGGACTTGAACCAGGAACCTTCGCTTGAAGCCAGCGATGCTCTAACCACTGAGCTATGGTGTAGTCGTCATCCCAGCAGAGGCCGTTCAACATTTTCTTCAGACTTCATAACTCACACTTCCTGTGAATCCACAGAGGCGGGTGGGACGCAGCCCTTCCTGTAACCCACACACTTCACGTACAAACTAGCACGCGGGGAGCCCCAAGTCATAAAATATTAACTGGTTTTGAGGAAAAGAGACAAACGGGAAAGGTCTGAAAAAAAATTGACTGTCACCACTAGACACCGGCGGATTATGCTCGCGAAATCATGGAATTATGCTTTCATGCATTCTCGCATTATGCTCGCGAAATCCTCATGTTATGCTTTGGCACGCAGGGATACATACTCGCTTTGTTGTACTTATGGAGCCTCAAAGTTCGGAAAATTGTGCCTTTTCGTACTTGCAAGTGGCCATTAGTACAACAAAATAGTGAAAATACATGAATATCCCCATACAGGTCCTCCCTCATTATAACGAGTCCGGTTAGTACATAAACTCCGTTAGTAAATAGAAATCTGAAATCCCCTGGCGAAACGTGGTCTATACAACTGTTTACAGGTCCGGTTACAACATAATCCGTTAGTACATAAAATCCGTTATAACGACCCTTTGCCCAGATCCTGGAGTGCCAAACCCTCAGTATAAGATAATATTGACCATGCAGGACCAAGGCCAAAACATGAAGGATAAAGCAGAACGAGGAAGCGTATGATGTCTATGTATTCGTGAATATGGACGATCCTTTGCATCCAAGGAAGAGTTATGTTGGAGATTTTCAATTATCTTATAACGAGTTGAAGCATCGATAATTTATGTTGTATCGAGGGTAGCCCCGGTAAGTACGAAGTAGTGCCTATTTCACCTTAAGCTGCAAGTCCTACTACAAGATAAGTCTCGTTATAAGATAACTTTTTCGATGGCCCAGAGATTATCTACTAACGAGGGAGGACCTGTACCAAGATGACCGTGCATGCTAGAGATCAACATGGAAAGAGAAAACATGACTCCTTCTATTCATTAGTTGATTTCTTTTGTAAAAAGATTTTTTCATTGCCAAATTAGTTTGAGTTACCTTTTAAAATTATCATGTTCAACTGTCTCCGTAATTGTCAGACTCGTCCAACCGATGTCACCCTCTTCCTGCGAAAAATCAGCTCATCTCTCCCCGAGCTCCACCTCTCCTTCCACCATGACCGAACATCAACTAAACCTCATTTTTTTTAATTTATACGAGAACAATAACCATAGCTTGCACAGTCGATGGTCTCGATCCGGCGCGTTTCTCTGCACACCTTTTCGGAAAAGTTTCGAAGTAGTTCGTAAAAATGAAAAAAGTCGCGATTTCTTGCAAAACAACGGAAAGTTGCGTAAAAAGTGGCCAGCATCTTTGGAAAAGGGCTCCGAACCCTTTACCACGCGGACCACCAGCACTGATCAGTTGCATTGTAGTTATGCTCCTACCTCCTAAAGGTTGCTAAATTATGCTCCAAATTTTCAACCTCCAAATTATGCCAATAATTATGCCGGCATAATCCACCGGTGCCTAGTCACCACCAGAACTCGAACCAGGGACCTTCGCTTGAAGCCAGCGATGCTCTAACCACTGAGCTATGGTGTAGTCGTCATCCCAGCAGAGGCCGTTCAGCATTTTCTTCAGACTTCGTAACTCACACTTCCTGTGAATCCACACAGGCAGGTGGGACGCAGCCCTCACTATAACCCACACACTTCACGTACAAACTAGCACGCGGGGAGCCCCAAGTCATAAAATATTAACTGGTTTTGAGGGAAAGAGACAAACGGGAAAAGTCTGAAGAAAAAATTGACTGTCACCACCAGTACTCGAACCAGAGACCTTCGCTTGACGCCAGCGATGCTCTAACCACTGAGCTATGGTGTAGTCGTCATCCCAGCAGAGGCCGTTCAACATTTTCTTCAGACTTCGTAACTCACACTTCCTGTGAATCCACACAGGCGGGTAGGACGCAGCCCTCACTGTAACCCACACACTTCACGTACAAACTAGCACGCGGGGAGCCCCAAGTCATTAAATACTAACTGGTTTTGAGAGAAAGAGACAAACGGGGAAAGTCTGAAGATACAATTGACTGTCACCACCAGGACTCGAACCAGGGACCTTCGCTTGAAGCCAGCGATGCTCTAACCACTGAGCTATGGTGTATTCGTCATCCCAGCAGAGGCCGTTAAACATTTTCTTCAGACTTCGTAACTCACACTTCCTGTGAATCCACACAGGCGGGTGGGACGCAGCCCTCACTGTAACCCACACACTTCACGTACAAACTAGCACGCGGGGAGCCCCAAGTCATAAAATATTAACTGGTTTCGAGGGAAAGAGACAAACGGGGAAAGTCTGAAGATACAATTGACTGTCACCACCAGAACTCGAACCAGGGACCTTCGCTTGAAGCCAGCGATGCTCTAACCACTGAGCTATGGTGTAGTCGCCATCCCAGCAGAGGCCGTTCAACATTTTCTTCAGACTTCGTAACTCACACTTCCTGTGAATCCTCAGAGGCGGGTGGGACGCAGCCCTCACTGTAACCCACACACTTCACGTACAAACTAGCACGCGGGGAGCCCCAAGTCATTAAATATTAACTGGTTTTGAAGGAAAGAGACAAACGGGAAAAGTTTGAAGAAAAAATTTGTCTGTCACCACCAGGACTCGAACCAGGGACCTTCGCTTGAAGCCAGCGATGCTCTAACCACTGAGCTATGGTGTAGTCGTCATTCCAGCAGAGGCCGTTCAACATTTCCTTCAGACTTCGTAACTCACACTTCCTGTGAATCCACAGAGGCGGGTGGGACGCAGCCCTCACTGTAACCCACACACTTCACGTACAAACTAGCACGCGGTGAGCTCCAAGTCATAAAATATTAACTGGTTTTGAGGGAAAGAGACAAACGGGAAAAGTCAGAAGAAACAAATGACTGTCACCACCAGGACTCGAACCAGGGACCTTTGCTTGAAGCCAGCGATGCTCTAACAACTGAGCTATGGTGAAGTCGTCATCCCAGCAGAGGCCGTTCAACATTTTCTTCAGACTTCGTAACGCACACTTCCTGTGAATCCACACAGGCGGGTGAGACGCAACCCTCACTATAACCCACACACTTCACGTACAAACTAGCACGCGAGGAGCCCCAAGTCATAAAATAATAACTGGTTTTGAGGGAAAGAGACAAACGGGAAAAGTCTGAAGAAAAAATTGACTGTCACCACCAGGACTCGAACCAGGGACCTTCGCTTGAAGCCAGCGATGCTCTAACCACTGAGCTATGGTGTAGTCGTCATCCCAGCAGAGGCCGTTCAACATTTACTTCAGACTTCGTAACTCACACTTCCTGTGAATCCACACAGGCGGGTTGGACGCAGCCCTCACTGTAACCCACACACTTTATGTACAAACTAGCACGCGGAGAGCCCCAAGTCATAAAATATTAACTGGTTTTGAGGGAAAGAGACAAACGGGAAAAGTCTGGAGAAAAAATTGACTGTCACCACCAGGACCCGAACCAGGGATCTTCGCTTGAAGCCAGCGATGCTCTAACCACTGAGCTATGGTGTAGTCGTCATCCCAGCAGAGGCCGTTCAACATTTTCTTCAGACTTCGTAACTCACACTTCCTGTGAATCCACACAGGCGGGTGGGACGCAGCCCTCACTGTAACCCACACACTTCACGTACAAACTAGCACGCGGGGAGCCCCGGCCCCCAAGTCATAAAATATGAACTGGTATTATTATTGTTATTATTTTTATTCGAAACTAGGATGTGGAGCCATAAATAAATGTAGAAAGGAAATGGACATATGGATACGAGTTAAAAGTAACTCTCCATCACAGTAACTGGATACTATATACAGTTAGTGCCACAGTTAGCGCTCCGTTAGCGCTACGGAGATGTGTTGAAGCTAGGTGTCAGGACGTCGAATGTCTCAGTACTCTGTCAGTTTTGTGCCTAGTTATTGCACTTTCTTACTGTATATAATATCCAGTTATAGTGATGGAGAGTTACTCTAAACTCGTATCCATATGTACTTTTCCTTTCTACATTATTAGGAGTATAATAGATGCAGACATGGCCAGACAACAACGAGTTCAAGCAATTTTAAAGGATTTTTATGTTGTTCAAAATCGATTTTCGTGTTCCGCTCATCAGTGAATAGTATTTAAACTGAAGGTACTGTGTACAAAAAAATTATTTTATAACAGCATAATTAAAAGTGTGAACAAAAAGGAAGAGCTGCAGCATTACATATTAGGTGTCTAACATAGTGCTAACTAGGGCTGAAACGATCATTCAATAACTCCTAACGATCGACCAATATCATTAACGATCGATATAATTATTATTATTATTATTCTCGTATCCGTCCCGAATGGGACTCACGACGGCAGAATTAACCGTGAGCATGTGTGTGTGAGAGTGGGAGAACGAAATGAAAAAGAAAAGAAGTCTTGTAATAAGGTCAAATTTAAGAAGAGCAGTACTAGACTAAAATTTAATGGCTGAGCAGATGTTACTCCATTGTTTTCTGTCGCGGGCATAGGTGCGGAGATCACGAAGGCAGCTGGGCTTAAAAATGCAGATAGGTGTGAGGCGGACGTCTCGCTGGAGACTTGTGGTGAGGCAAGAGCGGGGTGCACCTATTCGAAAGGGCTGACTGGTAGCATATGTACAGAAAGCAGTGAGAGCAACATTCGCAGGGATGTCACTTGGCTAGCGTAATATATGTCCTAATAGCTTCCACCTGTCCCGCTTGGCCATTTCAGATACAGAGCACTGGCCAGTAACAGCATATAAATCTGCATTCGAGATGATCGATATAATGGTTTTATCGATCCTTGTCGGCTCTAGCCGTGTACTTCGAACACCAGTCTATGAAGAAATTCCACGATACCTTTTGCTACGGTACAAATTTGTGGCTCCGCACTGTTGACATCTGGCTGGTTTATCAGCATGAACTAGAAAATTTCATGTTGCTTCTAGAGCGAAGAATCTTGTCATCACTCGCTGGCAACTGCTCTTATCTCCGACCTCTCCCACAAATGAACCGAAAAGACAAAGTCTCCTCTCCCGATCTCTTTCAAAGCCACAAATCAATTTCACCGCGCTTAGAATGTCGCGAATGCGATCGGATTTATTCGTAGTCACGAGCACAATGCATGTATATCCAAGAATTCACAGCTACGTAGGTCTACGTATACATGTATCCTTGTTCAGTGCATGATCTGTACGTTCAATCACTCGCATCCCTTTGTGACACCCTTTTTCTCATCTTGCACTCGTTTGTATATCTAAGGTTCAATTCTGGGCACCCTTTTTCTCACCTTGCACTTCGTTGCATTTCTAATGTTTCCGTTCCGGGCACCCTTTGATTCAGTTTGAACCCATGCACCTTGGCTTGCACACGCACCGACATCCAACACGGACTGTGTGTACGACTATCGGCATCTTTGATGGCCTTCACTATCCATTTTCATGCTCACAGTTGGACTCGTTGCACCGTGCGTATCTTTATGTGTCACCTTTTCAGCTACATGCACGTGGAGCTGTTTTAGTTCCACAACTTGGTGCTCTTCTTGCTTCTCTTTGATTCTTCGCTACTCCTTGGGAGCTAATTTCGATGCGTTTGTATATTTATCGCTTGTATATTTCTGCTGACGCTGTACGCAAGACACTTTCACGGCACACTACTGCTACAGGCATACACTCCGACTCACCTATATTATCGCTCTCCCCTTGTAAATATTCAGGTCAGTCTTGATTCACAAGAAAATTGGGCACTAAGGAAAATATGGTCTGCTTCGAGTGGTTTATGTAAAGGGTATGTCCATGGTTCGCGACATTTTGGTGCCGAAACCCGGGAGAGTCGAGCGGCGACTCTCCTAGTACAGGAATTTGAACGACCGACGAACCATGGAAAACCAAGCGGCGGTGAGGGGCAAGCGCCAAAAGGCTGCTCGTCACCACAAGACAATCAAAGATATGGAAACGACAACGGGTAGTTTCCTCTCGGCAATCTCAACGGACATTGAATCGGATCCAGCAGCAGTCAGAGAGCTATGTCAACACAATTTCCAATTGGACTCGCATCTCGAGGCACTCGAAATATCGCTGGAAAAGTATACTGATTTAATTAACAGGTACGAAATAAAAGGGTCTGACGACCAGGAATTCAAGGAAAATCAAACGGAATGGATCGAACAAATGGATGAATTTATACGTGTAACTAACATTAATTTGGTGTCACTAAAATTCTTACAAATGGAATGTCAAAAAAAGGATCCGCAACCTGCAGCCACGGCAATGGCGGCAGGAACTACAGCAACTATAATGGATGACGACAAACTCGACAGACTGCTGTCGGAAATGGTATCAATGAATCAAAGCAATCAGAGCATCATGACAAATTTGACGAATTCTCAGAGTAATGCTAGCAATAAAACTGGTAACACGGTCAAATTGCCTAAACTGGAATTGTTCACTTTTGATGGTGATGTAATGAAATTTAAGGAATTTCAAGATATGTTTACTGCCACTGTTCACGCAAATAAATCTTTGTCTGATGTGGAGAAGCTATCTTACCTGAAAACACACGTAAAAGGCACAGGGAATGTGTCATCCCCAATTCAAACAACAATGGGAGTGGCAATCTCAGATCACAAGAAAACGGTTTTACAAACTGCAGCTACAGAAGTATCAAATGAAAGTGGGACCAAGGAATGCCATGCTCGGATTTTATTCGACACCGGAGCAACTAGATCCTTTATCACTGAATCCCTATGCCACAAACTGCAATGTAACAAGATTGGAGAGGACACAATCTCAGTGTCAAGCTTTGGTAACGAAAAACGGAAAATCGAAACCATGCCAAGAGTCAATTTACGAATTGCACAACCAGACAAATCGTGCACGGAGGTCTGCGTAAATGTCACGTCCATCATGTGTCACCCAATTCAACGGTTCCCGCTTCCTAACGATGTGAAGCTGCATGACATGCCTCTTGCGGAACCACCTGTACAGCAACCAGAGAAATGTGTTGTGGACATACTGATTGGTTTAGATTACTATCATGAATTCATAACCGAAGGTAGCACCACATTGCAGAATGGCACACACATGGTAAAATCAACGTTTGGGTATTTACCATCTGGCAACCCATCTGGCAACATGGAATCAGAGGAAATAGTGAGTGATGCTGTACTCACGACGTGGCCAACGGCGAGCGCGGATACCTTCGAATTTGACATGGAAAAATTCTGGAAACTCGAACACGTTGGAATTGAAGAAGAATGTGAAATTAACATGGAAAATCCGACCGCAGACAATTTTGAAAATACTATCAGATTTGTCAATGGGAGATACTTTGTATCGTGGCCGTGGAAAGAGGACGCTACGGATCTACCGGAGAATTACGAGCTAGCCTACGGTCGGCTGAAATCCCTCTTAAATCGGGTTAAGAAAACGCCAGAAGTATTAAAGCAGTATGACGACATCATACAAGAACAAATGGAGAAGGGAATGGTTGAGAGAGTCACAGAAACCAGTGAGCAGGCAAAACCACACCACTACATTCCACACCATTGTATCATTAAACCGGGAAGCAACACAACAAAGATCAGAATCGTGTACGACGCTTCAGCAAAGACAAAATCGAACAACAAGAGCCTAAATGACTGTTTAGAGCGTGGTCCACTGCTGTTACCGGACCTATGCGGGATGCTGGTACGCTTCCGCATGGAACCAATCGCAATAACAAGTGATGTAGAGAAGGCGTTCTTGCAAGTTGGATTGAACATGACAGATCGAGATGTAACGCGCTTCCTATGGGTCAAGAACATCGAATTGCCACCTACACCAGACAATGTGGAGGTGCTGAGATTCGCGAGAGTCCCTTTTGGGGTAATTTCGAGTCCATACTTGCTCTCCGCAACAATTGAACATCACCTAGCCAAACAAGGTACTGAGGTTGCTGACAGTATTCTGAGAAATACCTATGTGGACAATGTACTCGGTGGCGTAGATTCTGTCGACAATGCCATTACTTACTATCAGGAGGCAAAGGAAATGTTCAACAGCGCATCGATGAACCTGCGCGAATGGGCAAGCAACAGTGATGACTTCCTGCAAGCACTTCCTGACGAAGACAAAACAAAATCGGAAAATGTGAAGGTGTTGGGAATGGAATGGAACACGGTAACAGACACAATCAACGTCCCGTCGAACAACGCCGACACAAAGTCAGTTAAAACCAAGAGGCAATTGCTGAGTGTCATTGCGTCATTTTACGACCCAATGGGATATTTCTCACCTGTCGTACTCAAAGCCAAATCTCTTCTGCAACGTGTATGGAAATTAGACATCAGCTGGGATGATGACCTCCCAGAGGAAATAACCAGTCAATGGGTCAAGATTGCGGCAGAGATGACGGAAGCTTCAGCCACAGAAATTCCAAGAGGTGCCATGTCTTGGACACCCAACAGCCAATACGAATTACACGTGTTCTGTGATGCCTCGAAGGAGGGTTATGGCACCGTTGCATACTTACGTGAAATTGGTGGCTCGGTCAACGTAATCTTCTCGAAAACACGGGTGGCCCCAGTCAAGGAATTATCCATTCCAAGACTAGAGCTTCTTGCGGTACTGTTGGGTTCTCGTGTAGCCACATTCCTGGAAAAGGAACTTCCCGTGAAACTAGAAAATACGTACTTATGGTCAGATTCAAAATGCGTACTTGGCTGGCTTAACAATTCAAATGGAAAATTACCCAAGTTTGTGGCAAGGCGAGTACAGGAAATTCGTTCCCACAAATTAAAGTTTCTGTACGTCGGATCATCACAAAACCCAGCAGACTTGGCGTCAAGAGGAGCTGGTGTTGATGATCTGAACCGTGGTGCCTGGTGGAATGGTCCCAGCTGGCTAGCTGGCGAAACAGAGTGGCCGGCAAGCCACGAACCAATAGAGGCTACTCCTGTCACCGCTAATTTCGTGCAGGGGGAGGGTCCTGACGGATCACCAGCAGGCATTGACCCGGAACGTTTCACTTCTTTCGGGAAACTAGTCAGAGTCACAGCGTATGTACAGAAATTTATTGATAAAATCCACAAAAAATCGGTTGGTACCACCATCTCACGTGACGAATACCAACGAGCGGAATCGAAATGGATACAATTTACACAACAACAACACTACAATGATGAATTTGAAGCACTCAAGAAGCAGAAATCTACGGATTTGATCAACAAACTCGGTCTGTTTGTTGACGAAATGGGACTCCTCAGATGTAAAGGACGAATGGAAAATGCTATTGATAGTCAATCGAAATGCCCTATCTTACTTCCTGGCAAAGATCAATTGGCGGAACTAATTATCATGAACTACCACAAAATGTTACTTCATTCCGGAACAAACCACACACTTAACGAATCACGGAAAAGATTCTGGATCACTCGTGGACGAGAAACGGTAAAAACAGTACTAAAGAAATGTTTGACATGTAAGCGGCACGAGGGTGGCCCGTTTCGAATGCCTAAACTCGCTCCTTTGCCCAAGGAAAGATTAATGGAGTCGCTACCGTTTGAGTTCACGGGTGTAGATTACTTTGGACCGTTGAATTACAAATCTAACGAAGGCACGATGAAATGCTGGGTGGTACTGTTCACATGTTTTACAACGCGAGCAGTTCATTTAGAACTAGTAACGGATATGTCAACTGATGCATTCTTAATGTCCTTCAGAAGATTCATAGCACGGAGAGGAGTACCTGTGAAGATTGTCTCTGACAATGCCCAGCAATTCAAATTGGCAGACCAAACACTGAATAAGCTCTGGGACTCTGTGCAGACGGATCAGAATGTTCAAAACTATCTCTCGAGTAATGGAATTGAATGGAAATTCATCACACAACTTTCTCCGTGGATGGGCGGTTTGTACGAACGAATGGTGCAGGTCACCAAACGATGCTTACGGAAATGTATTGGTCGCAAATTGCTTTCACTCATGGACCTCATTACTCTACTAGCTGAAGTAGAAGGAGTCATTAATTCTCGACCTCTGACGTATGCTAGCGAGGAACTGAATGGTCTTGTAATCACCCCTGCTAGACTTCTAAACGTGAATGCCTGTCTCGGGATACCGCAAACCACCATCGATGTCACTGACCCCGATTTTGCAATATCGGTCAGCTCAGCAGAGTTTATGCTGCAGAAACTCGGTCAGCAAACAAATCAATTGGACATGTTTTGGAAACAATGGCGGGAAGAATACCTGACGTCGCTACGTGAGCGTGGAGACTCTGGTCTCAAACAGCAACGTACACTATCAAAGGAATCCCCATCCGTTGGCAGTATAGTACTGATAAAGGAACAGCTGCAACCAAGAAGTACTTGGCCACTCGGCAAGATCACGGAATTACACTTTAATCAGGATAAACAACCTACCTCAGCTACTGTTAGATTAACAGCTGGAAAGAGCATTGTCCGCCCGCTGTGTCTGTTGTTCCCAATTGAGTGTACAACACTAGAAACACCGGCAGAGCAGCCAGCAGAGCCAACGGCAGCATCGAATACATCAGTACCAGCCAG
The DNA here is from genome assembly GCF_964019385.1 of Sycon ciliatum. Taxonomy (NCBI): domain Eukaryota; kingdom Metazoa; phylum Porifera; class Calcarea; order Leucosolenida; family Sycettidae; genus Sycon; species Sycon ciliatum. The sequence continues at coordinate 30,441,243 of NC_088651.1, read as the reverse complement.
TGATCGACCGGTAAGGGCAGCGGCTGTGAGATCACGGCAAACCCTGCAGACCATGATCAACACTAATTCAGTCTGATACAAATAACTGTTTCCACTCAATTTTTCTCTTTCAACACTTCATTTCACAGTTGTAATTGTTCACTCACGCGTATGCTATTTCATAACTATGGTAGTAACTTTCAGCGGGCGGGAGTGTCGCGAATGCGATTGGATTTATTCGTAGTCACGAGCACAATGCATGTATATCCAAGAATTCACAGCTACGTAGGTCTACGTATACATGTATCCTTGTTCAGTGCATGATCTGTACGTTCAATCACTCGCATCCCTTTGTGACACCCTTTTTCTCATCTTGCACTCGTTTGTATATCTAAGGTTCAATTCTGGGCACCCTTTTTCTCACCTTGCACTTCGTTGCATTTCTAATGTTTCCGTTCCGGGCACCCTTTGATTCAGTTTGAACCCATGCACCTTGGCTTGCACACGCACCGACATCCAACACGGACTGTGTGTACGACTATCGGCATCTTTGATGGCCTTCACTATCCATTTTCATGCTCACAGTTGGACTCGTTGCACCGTGCGTATCTTTATGTGTCACCTTTTCAGCTACATGCACGTGGAGCTGTTTTAGTTCCACAACTTGGTGCTCTTCTTGCTTCTCTTTGATTCTTCGCTACTCCTTGGGAGCTAATTTCGATGCGTTTGTATATTTATCGCTTGTATATTTCTGCTGACGCTGTACGCAAGACACTTTCACGGCACACTACTGCTACAGGCATACACTCCGACTCACCTATATTATCGCTCTCCCCTTGTAAATATTCAGGTCAGTCTTGATTCACAAGAAAATTGGGCACTAAGGAAAATATGGTCTGCTTCGAGTGGTTTATGTAAAGGGTATGTCCATGGTTCGCGACATTTTGGTGCCGAAACCCGGGAGAGTCGAGCGGCGACTCTCCTAGTACAGGAATTTGAACGACCGACGAACCATGGAAAACCAAGCGGCGGTGAGGGGCAAGCGCCAAAAGGCTGCTCGTCACCACAAGACAATCAAAGATATGGAAACGACAACGGGTAGTTTCCTCTCGGCAATCTCAACGGACATTGAATCGGATCCAGCAGCAGTCAGAGAGCTATGTCAACACAATTTCCAATTGGACTCGCATCTCGAGGCACTCGAAATATCGCTGGAAAAGTATACTGATTTAATTAACAGGTACGAAATAAAAGGGTCTGACGACCAGGAATTCAAGGAAAATCAAACGGAATGGATCGAACAAATGGATGAATTTATACGTGTAACTAACATTAATTTGGTGTCACTAAAATTCTTACAAATGGAATGTCAAAAAAAGGATCCGCAACCTGCAGCCACGGCAATGGCGGCAGGAACTACAGCAACTATAATGGATGACGACAAACTCGACAGACTGCTGTCGGAAATGGTATCAATGAATCAAAGCAATCAGAGCATCATGACAAATTTGACGAATTCTCAGAGTAATGCTAGCAATAAAACTGGTAACACGGTCAAATTGCCTAAACTGGAATTGTTCACTTTTGATGGTGATGTAATGAAATTTAAGGAATTTCAAGATATGTTTACTGCCACTGTTCACGCAAATAAATCTTTGTCTGATGTGGAGAAGCTATCTTACCTGAAAACACACGTAAAAGGCACAGGGAATGTGTCATCCCCAATTCAAACAACAATGGGAGTGGCAATCTCAGATCACAAGAAAACGGTTTTACAAACTGCAGCTACAGAAGTATCAAATGAAAGTGGGACCAAGGAATGCCATGCTCGGATTTTATTCGACACCGGAGCAACTAGATCCTTTATCACTGAATCCCTATGCCACAAACTGCAATGTAACAAGATTGGAGAGGACACAATCTCAGTGTCAAGCTTTGGTAACGAAAAACGGAAAATCGAAACCATGCCAAGAGTCAATTTACGAATTGCACAACCAGACAAATCGTGCACGGAGGTCTGCGTAAATGTCACGTCCATCATGTGTCACCCAATTCAACGGTTCCCGCTTCCTAACGATGTGAAGCTGCATGACATGCCTCTTGCGGAACCACCTGTACAGCAACCAGAGAAATGTGTTGTGGACATACTGATTGGTTTAGATTACTATCATGAATTCATAACCGAAGGTAGCACCACATTGCAGAATGGCACACACATGGTAAAATCAACGTTTGGGTATTTACCATCTGGCAACCCATCTGGCAACATGGAATCAGAGGAAATAGTGAGTGATGCTGTACTCACGACGTGGCCAACGGCGAGCGCGGATACCTTCGAATTTGACATGGAAAAATTCTGGAAACTCGAACACGTTGGAATTGAAGAAGAATGTGAAATTAACATGGAAAATCCGACCGCAGACAATTTTGAAAATACTATCAGATTTGTCAATGGGAGATACTTTGTATCGTGGCCGTGGAAAGAGGACGCTACGGATCTACCGGAGAATTACGAGCTAGCCTACGGTCGGCTGAAATCCCTCTTAAATCGGGTTAAGAAAACGCCAGAAGTATTAAAGCAGTATGACGACATCATACAAGAACAAATGGAGAAGGGAATGGTTGAGAGAGTCACAGAAACCAGTGAGCAGGCAAAACCACACCACTACATTCCACACCATTGTATCATTAAACCGGGAAGCAACACAACAAAGATCAGAATCGTGTACGACGCTTCAGCAAAGACAAAATCGAACAACAAGAGCCTAAATGACTGTTTAGAGCGTGGTCCACTGCTGTTACCGGACCTATGCGGGATGCTGGTACGCTTCCGCATGGAACCAATCGCAATAACAAGTGATGTAGAGAAGGCGTTCTTGCAAGTTGGATTGAACATGACAGATCGAGATGTAACGCGCTTCCTATGGGTCAAGAACATCGAATTGCCACCTACACCAGACAATGTGGAGGTGCTGAGATTCGCGAGAGTCCCTTTTGGGGTAATTTCGAGTCCATACTTGCTCTCCGCAACAATTGAACATCACCTAGCCAAACAAGGTACTGAGGTTGCTGACAGTATTCTGAGAAATACCTATGTGGACAATGTACTCGGTGGCGTAGATTCTGTCGACAATGCCATTACTTACTATCAGGAGGCAAAGGAAATGTTCAACAGCGCATCGATGAACCTGCGCGAATGGGCAAGCAACAGTGATGACTTCCTGCAAGCACTTCCTGACGAAGACAAAACAAAATCGGAAAATGTGAAGGTGTTGGGAATGGAATGGAACACGGTAACAGACACAATCAACGTCCCGTCGAACAACGCCGACACAAAGTCAGTTAAAACCAAGAGGCAATTGCTGAGTGTCATTGCGTCATTTTACGACCCAATGGGATATTTCTCACCTGTCGTACTCAAAGCCAAATCTCTTCTGCAACGTGTATGGAAATTAGACATCAGCTGGGATGATGACCTCCCAGAGGAAATAACCAGTCAATGGGTCAAGATTGCGGCAGAGATGACGGAAGCTTCAGCCACAGAAATTCCAAGAGGTGCCATGTCTTGGACACCCAACAGCCAATACGAATTACACGTGTTCTGTGATGCCTCGAAGGAGGGTTATGGCACCGTTGCATACTTACGTGAAATTGGTGGCTCGGTCAACGTAATCTTCTCGAAAACACGGGTGGCCCCAGTCAAGGAATTATCCATTCCAAGACTAGAGCTTCTTGCGGTACTGTTGGGTTCTCGTGTAGCCACATTCCTGGAAAAGGAACTTCCCGTGAAACTAGAAAATACGTACTTATGGTCAGATTCAAAATGCGTACTTGGCTGGCTTAACAATTCAAATGGAAAATTACCCAAGTTTGTGGCAAGGCGAGTACAGGAAATTCGTTCCCACAAATTAAAGTTTCTGTACGTCGGATCATCACAAAACCCAGCAGACTTGGCGTCAAGAGGAGCTGGTGTTGATGATCTGAACCGTGGTGCCTGGTGGAATGGTCCCAGCTGGCTAGCTGGCGAAACAGAGTGGCCGGCAAGCCACGAACCAATAGAGGCTACTCCTGTCACCGCTAATTTCGTGCAGGGGGAGGGTCCTGACGGATCACCAGCAGGCATTGACCCGGAACGTTTCACTTCTTTCGGGAAACTAGTCAGAGTCACAGCGTATGTACAGAAATTTATTGATAAAATCCACAAAAAATCGGTTGGTACCACCATCTCACGTGACGAATACCAACGAGCGGAATCGAAATGGATACAATTTACACAACAACAACACTACAATGATGAATTTGAAGCACTCAAGAAGCAGAAATCTACGGATTTGATCAACAAACTCGGTCTGTTTGTTGACGAAATGGGACTCCTCAGATGTAAAGGACGAATGGAAAATGCTATTGATAGTCAATCGAAATGCCCTATCTTACTTCCTGGCAAAGATCAATTGGCGGAACTAATTATCATGAACTACCACAAAATGTTACTTCATTCCGGAACAAACCACACACTTAACGAATCACGGAAAAGATTCTGGATCACTCGTGGACGAGAAACGGTAAAAACAGTACTAAAGAAATGTTTGACATGTAAGCGGCACGAGGGTGGCCCGTTTCGAATGCCTAAACTCGCTCCTTTGCCCAAGGAAAGATTAATGGAGTCGCTACCGTTTGAGTTCACGGGTGTAGATTACTTTGGACCGTTGAATTACAAATCTAACGAAGGCACGATGAAATGCTGGGTGGTACTGTTCACATGTTTTACAACGCGAGCAGTTCATTTAGAACTAGTAACGGATATGTCAACTGATGCATTCTTAATGTCCTTCAGAAGATTCATAGCACGGAGAGGAGTACCTGTGAAGATTGTCTCTGACAATGCCCAGCAATTCAAATTGGCAGACCAAACACTGAATAAGCTCTGGGACTCTGTGCAGACGGATCAGAATGTTCAAAACTATCTCTCGAGTAATGGAATTGAATGGAAATTCATCACACAACTTTCTCCGTGGATGGGCGGTTTGTACGAACGAATGGTGCAGGTCACCAAACGATGCTTACGGAAATGTATTGGTCGCAAATTGCTTTCACTCATGGACCTCATTACTCTACTAGCTGAAGTAGAAGGAGTCATTAATTCTCGACCTCTGACGTATGCTAGCGAGGAACTGAATGGTCTTGTAATCACCCCTGCTAGACTTCTAAACGTGAATGCCTGTCTCGGGATACCGCAAACCACCATCGATGTCACTGACCCCGATTTTGCAATATCGGTCAGCTCAGCAGAGTTTATGCTGCAGAAACTCGGTCAGCAAACAAATCAATTGGACATGTTTTGGAAACAATGGCGGGAAGAATACCTGACGTCGCTACGTGAGCGTGGAGACTCTGGTCTCAAACAGCAACGTACACTATCAAAGGAATCCCCATCCGTTGGCAGTATAGTACTGATAAAGGAACAGCTGCAACCAAGAAGTACTTGGCCACTCGGCAAGATCACGGAATTACACTTTAATCAGGATAAACAACCTACCTCAGCTACTGTTAGATTAACAGCTGGAAAGAGCATTGTCCGCCCGCTGTGTCTGTTGTTCCCAATTGAGTGTACAACACTAGAAACACCGGCAGAGCAGCCAGCAGAGCCAACGGCAGCATCGAATACATCAGTACCAGCCAGTGATCGACCGGTAAGGGCAGCGGCTGTGAGATCACGGCAAACCCTGCAGACCATGATCAACACTAATTCAGTCTGATACAAATAACTGTTTCCACTCAATTTTTCTCTTTCAACACTTCATTTCACAGTTGTAATTGTTCACTCACGCGTATGCTATTTCATAACTATGGTAGTAACTTTCAGCGGGCGGGAGTGTCGCGAATGCGATCGGATTTATTCGTAGTCACGAGCACAATGCATGTATATCCAAGAATTCACAGCTACGTAGGTCTACGTATACATGTATCCTTGTTCAGTGCATGATCTGTACGTTCAATCACTCGCATCCCTTTGTGACACCCTTTTTCTCATCTTGCACTCGTTTGTATATCTAAGGTTCAATTCTGGGCACCCTTTTTCTCACCTTGCACTTCGTTGCATTTCTAATGTTTCCGTTCCGGGCACCCTTTGATTCAGTTTGAACCCATGCACCTTGGCTTGCACACGCACCGACATCCAACACGGACTGTGTGTACGACTATCGGCATCTTTGATGGCCTTCACTATCCATTTTCATGCTCACAGTTGGACTCGTTGCACCGTGCGTATCTTTATGTGTCACCTTTTCAGCTACATGCACGTGGAGCTGTTTTAGTTCCACAACTTGGTGCTCTTCTTGCTTCTCTTTGATTCTTCGCTACTCCTTGGGAGCTAATTTCGATGCGTTTGTATATTTATCGCTTGTATATTTCTGCTGACGCTGTACGCAAGACACTTTCACGGCACACTACTGCTACAGGCATACACTCCGACTCACCTATATTATCGCTCTCCCCTTGTAAATATTCAGGTCAGTCTTGATTCACAAGAAAATTGGGCACTAAGGAAAATATGGTCTGCTTCGAGTGGTTTATGTAAAGGGTATGTCCATGGTTCGCGACATAGAAGTACATGATTGTACTCGTATTCACTATCGGATGGAGTACAATGGCTAGAATACTGTCACTGATGTGCATGCATAAAAATCGTTAGCACTCGTTTTGAACACTAACAATTATCGATTGCACTCTTAACGATCGATATGCAAGTTATCGGTATAATTGTTTCAGCCCTAGTGCTAACATATAGAATATTATAACTGAGTGCAGGCACAAAGCATGAGGTGATACAGTGCAACATGACACAACATTTACATCTGATAACCAGCTACGAAAACAACTTTAGCGCGACTACATGCTTCTTTTGTTTACAAAGAACAGGATTATGCCCACGAATACATACAGCTTCCAGAACCTTCAACTGCTCAACATAACTTGCACGGCACAAAACAGAAAAGTGAGAATCATCGTACACACTAAGACAATCTGGACGTGATAACAAGTGACAAAATAAAGCTGACTTTTTGCTCACGTCGCTCTCTTCAGTCTCATCCCGCTCCTTTCCTTCAACCTCCTCCGCCTTATCCTCGTCCTCCGTCTCATCTTCATCATCATCGTCCTCATCACCATCACCACCAGTGTTGTGTCATGTTGCACTGTATCACCTAATGCTTTGTGCCTGCACTCAGTTATATATGTCAGCACTATGTTTGACACCTATTATGAAATGCTGTAGCACTTCCTTTTGCGTTCACACTTTTAATTATGCTGTTATAAAATGTTCTATTTTTGTACACAGTACCCTCAGTTCCGATACTATTCACAGATGAGCGGAACACGAAAATCGATTTTGAATAACATAAAAATCCTTAAACATTCCATGAACTCGTTGTTGTCTGGCCATGTCTGCATCTATTATACTCCTTATTGCACTAATAAAATTGCTTTCTCCACGCCGACTCTTTAAATACATTATTATTAATAATATTATCTCAAGTTGTGTGGAATGTTGCTTTGCGACCATGAATCGTGGTTTGCCTGTGTTAGGCCTGGGCGGATAATGCTTGTTATTTTGCGGGATAATACTAATGGCAATGCCAGAAAAACTGAATCAAAATGCTACTTATAATGCTGCTGTTCCCATGTAATGCCAGCATTTCACCAGTAGTAAGTATGGAAAAATGGCTTGGTTTGGGCAGTATTGCTGTTCGTTTTGCTACTCTTTCTTTTTCCCTCCCCTTCTTTCTATTTATCGCCGTGGTTGGCAATCACCCACTCTCGTAATATTGGCCGGTGTTTCCGCCGAGTCTTGAGATGTTGCAATAAATATTAATAATAATAATATTGTGCACGTTTCATAGTTCTACGAAGACGGCATGGAAAATGCCAGAAAATCATGATCATAAAGCTAATTTTATGCTGCTATTGCTCCATACAATCCCTTGCAGCTAGCTGTCCAGCGGGGAATGTCTCAAGTGGAGGCCTCTCGATTTGCTCGCTCATTCGCCTGGCATTCAGTAGCACTTCATCGCCAAGGACTTTAATTCAAAACAGGTTTCACGCTGCGCTTCAAGCCTTTTTCCTCGTGAACTTGCTGCAAACGTATGAGCTCTGCTGCGCGTGTTCCCTTTGTGTGAGGCCCAGAAACAGCTAGTATTTCCTTACTTCGATTCGCTGGATCGATGTCGTCCAAGTTCTCCTCGCTATCGCCATCACGACTGTAACTGGAGACGATTTCTTCACCATTTTCCGCAAGCACCGGCTAGCGCAGAAATTTCGCCATCCCTGAGTGTAGGCCCTGAGATGGAACCGGTTCGATCAGCTCAAAAAACCCTTCGTTGTTAACAGTAGAGCCTAGAGGAGTAGCAGGGAATATTCTCCCTGGGAGCCTTTTGACTTCCCTGACTGCTGAAACCCTTCCTGCCATGACCGCTACTTCTTCAAACAAGCCAGATTCTCTTTGGTTCCACTTCTCAGTGTTCGAGCGTCCACGCGACACAACCTTTTTAGTATTTACAAAACATAATTTTCTCCAAAAAATGATTTTCACCCTACAGTGCCTAAGCCTCGTTTTCGCATAAGTTGGGCCATTTGAGTATAATAATGACGGTTTTGTGGAAATGTAGTGTTATAATGCTAGCATAATGCTCGTTGCAAATCGCACACTATAATGCTACTTATAATGCTAGCATTATCCGCACAGGCCTAGACCGTATTGTCCAATGGTCTTGCCAGTATCGTCATCGACATGCACGAATATACGCCAACGTCCTTCACAGCTGAGACTTTCAGCTTGTGCTTATCTTGGTTGCGCTCACCTTCCCCTCCTTATGTTATTTCTATAACTTAGAACCTTCCACGTTGGAAGGCTGTTGAAGTGCGTCTCAAAGATGTGCTAGAGCTGTTAGCCAGTTAATCGCAGAACGTCAGTACCGTCGGTCAGTGTCGTGCAATGTTATCGCATGAGCTGATTGTTTAGTAACTGGTGGAGTTAGTGGACAGTATAGCGTATTTTGTAGTTCCTTGGTCTTTCTCTTTTGTATAAATTATTATTATTATTATTATTTTTGAAAGGATTGGAATTAATCACTTTTATCTCCCTTCTGGTAGGGTCCAGAAACTGACCGTGGTTGGTCCCCCGGGGAGGGAGAAAGACCCATGTGCCATCAGTATGTGTGGCACGTGTTGTGAGCTGCCTTTGGAGTGAAAAACTTCTCTGCGCCTTCTAGGTTCAGCCTGGTCCCATAGCTCAGTGGTTATTATTATTATTTGACACAATCTCATAGCATGTGACAAGCATAGCTAATGCAGGGACAGAATCCCCTGAGACAAGGGCGTTGAGCCAGCCACGGCAATAGTAAACTAAGTTAGAGCATTGCCCATGACTGACTGTATTCTGCACTGCCTATGCCTCGATGGTTGTCTTCAACTGAGCAGTCATGTCGCAGTCAGCCGCTCCGAATTTCTTCTTTGCCATGCCAAAACCTCCATCTACGGAGCACCTCGTGTGCCCAACAATCATGAACGACAGGTGGATATCCTTCGCCAGTCCTGCCATCACCCGCCAACAACAATATGCCATCACTGTTTTATTTTTGTTCTGCCCACTTCAATTATCACAGTGGTCATGGAGAACAGAAGTATAGGAGTGCTTAGTTAATTGCGCAACATGGAAACCACGCAGTTAAGCCCATGACACTTCCCATTGTATGCACCAATGGCTTGACCTTCGTCGTAGATGTGATGAACCTGTTCCGGGATGGCTTCCTTGATTATACCAAAATCATTCACGCGAAATAGCACTTTAAAATACACCGGCCCTGGTTGACGACTGTGATAAGGTATGCCAAAGTTCTCCAAATAGTCAAAGGTGACATGCATGAGAGCAGCTGGGTCCTCCTTAGCACGTTTAATGCGATCATTGTAGAATTCTCATTCAGTTATAGCAAGGTTAATGTGTGCCGCCCACTCTTCATATAGGACTTTCTTGTCCTTCTCCGAAGTCAATATTTGCAGGCGGTTCCTAAACTGCTCGCATCTAGCGCAAACATCTTGGCGTGGGTCCATGAATTTTACTTGTATGTGTTCAGATTTCCAAATCCGTTTGAATGTACTCAGGCTGACGAGTCGCTGGGTTTCCACGTGTGCTTTGCAGTAGTGATTGTAGACACTGACATACATTTCAGAGGCTGGCAAGTATGTGGGTGCATCATTGGCTCTTCCACGTGGTGCTGCTGGCATGGGTAGACCATAAACGCTAGCATAGTTTTTGATAAACTTTGAAACTCCATGCCGAACTTCAGCGTTGTGAGCGTTGCCTGGGGTAGAACCTGTGCGTGCAAGAGGCTCAGGAGAACAGACGTTATTAGTACACAGATCCTGTAGTCTGCGCAGGTACCACAGGCCAATGTTGAACGAGTACATGAGCACTTCGCGACACACTATCCGACCAAACAAATTGTAGCGACAATTCACTCGCTGCCTTGGATTACTAATCACCGTTCCGCCGTGCGATGCGTCATCTGTGCAGATACCAGCGGATAACACCCACAGAACGAATGAATCTTTCTCCTTTTTTTTCATAGCCAGCGCTTGTCGGCGGATGGTCAAAATTTCCGGAGCGAAGACAGCAGTGAAGTGGTTTGCGGCGTTGCACTTGCAACATCTTTCAATTCTAGCGATGACACTTGTGATCGTCACCTCCGCTTCCGACACTTCTCCAGACGACTCGTGAGAACTAAGTGACACGTGAACGTCCAGTTCTTTGCCTAATTCACTCCCCGTGTGTCAGACAGACAAGGCTTCTTCGCTACTGGGGACGACGGCGGAGATTCAGCCTCGCTGTGTACATCATCCTCAGATCCAAAAAATGTTTCATCGTCGCTCTGCAGACCGGCCGCCACGGCCTCGCTGACACCTGACCAAACTCTGGCCATGCACAGCGATCGTCTGGCCTTGCGCGCTGCTCTCGCGTCGCTTCTAGACATGGACATGACACTTTGCTCGCCAGCTACTTGGACTAGACCGCCAAACAAGTGTTTGAACGAAGCTCGACAAGAATAGAATGATGATCGCCACCGATTGATGAATGAAGCGCAGCGGGAACGCGCTGGACTAAAACATTTTTTTTCATTCCATCATTTCTCAATATTTTTACGAAACCCCAGACATGTTTTAGCTGATCGTGGCCCATATAGTGACATCTTGTGCACCACCACATTATCACAAGTATTTCAATCCGTGTCCAGCAGTCTCTAGCCACGGTCCCTGTGTTTTCAAGCATGTAGGAAAAGGAATACTCTGCTTGCAAAAAAGTACAAGTTGATCATAGAGCTGTTGCCCCAAATCGTAAGTTGAAAGCGTATTTATCTGTAGATATTGGAAAATTCAATGTACTGTGTTTTCTCGCCTGCAGCAGTCATTCCAACCTCATCGTTATACAGACTTGGCACCGTGATCGGCGCTGGTATTGGCGGGATGGTGTTTGGGATATTGGCAACGACGTTGGTGGCCGTAATGGTGTATCGGAAAATGCAAGGAAAACCGGTGCAGACTGAAGTTCCGAATCAGACACAAAATGCAGCATACGAAGATGCTAATATTGCTGAGAGTTCCCTTATAAAAAGTGATGCTTACGGCGTTGTAGAATCCTCCCCACAACCACAGTATGAATTTATCTGCCCACAGTAACTGATTATGCACTTTTCATTCGGCTCTGCAATTCGGGTTGCTTTCCCTCTTTCTCTTATTCGTTTAAGGTTCTCTCGGAATACATTCTTCCATTTTTACCCTGGTGTATTTTATTTAGGCTAGATTTTCAAAAAAAGCGTTTAGCATTTTCTCACCCCGCAGCATTCAGTGCCATCTTATATTATCGTATCTTCGCAGAAACTTTCTGTTCCTTCGGTGAGTTTCTTTTCTGGAAATATTCCCTTGTTCATGCCAAAATTGGTTCACATATCTTTCAATTTCAACCTTCTTTCGTTCTAGTTAAACAATGAAATTCAAATGTATGATTTCTAGTAACATTATCCTTATCGGAACCCAAAGCTCCTACATAGCGAACCTCATTACCATGCTACAACTAATATCCTCTTCGTGAAAGAAGTCTTGTATTGGTCATGTCATTAACAATGCTAGCTATTTGTCTAGGGCAATACTGGGTAAATGAACAGGTGCTGTTCTCACTCATGTTATTCTGTGTTGTTCCTCTGTCTACAAAATTCTCCGTTTAACCGAATACAAACTCCTCGCCTCGTGCCTATACTAAAGTAAGGGTTAGGGTTAGGGTTAGGGTTAGGGTTAGGGTTAGGGTTAGGGTTAGGGTTAGGGTTTAGAAATGTGCACAAGGCATAGTCGCAGTAGGGCAGCATGGCAGTTTGTCGAACTATTTAGAGTGCGTGGAGTAGGTCCATGTCCCGACCGGTTTCGCTGTCTGTAGCTCATCAGGGGACGCTTTAAAGAAAAGCCGTGGACTAAAAATTAGTAAAATGTGAGTAGGGATATATAGTGGGTTTTTAGGTTGGTTTTGGTTCGGCAGAGGTGTAGAATATAGTGCGGATCTTGTGCTAGCGAAAGAATGCGTGAGTATATGGACTTATGCCGAAGCCGCCAATGTAGAAGTATGAAAAATTAGTCGCTAGGCTTACCGAAGATGCCTCTTATGAGATGAATAGCCGAGATATAACACTAATGGCCGAAACCGAAAAATGTATATCAACTTAGAGACCTACGACAGTGGCGGGGGGCACGGGAGACGCCACCGCGCAAAGAATCTAAGTAAATAGTACGACCACCGCGAGGGTGGCATGCCCCGGCGATAAGGGTTAGGGTTTAGAAATATGCACAAGGCATAGTCGCAGTAGGGCAGCATGGCAGTTTGTCGAACTATTTAGAGTGCGTGGAGTAGGTCCATGTCCCGACCGGTTTCGCTGTCTGTAGCTCATCAGGGGACGCTTTAAAGAAAAGCCGTGGACTAAAAATGAGTAAAATGTGAGTAGGGATATATAGTGGGTTTTTAGGTTGGTTTTGGTTCGGCAGAGGTGTAGAATATAGTACGGATCTTGTGCTAGCGAAAGAATGCGTGAGTATATGGACTTATGCCGAAGCCGCCAATGTAGAAGTATGAAAAATTAGTCGCTAGGCTTACCGAAGATGCCTCTTATGAGATGAATAGCCGAGATATAACACTACTGGCCGAAACCGAAAAATGTTTATCAACTTAGAGACCTACGACAGTGGCGGGGGGCACGGGAGACGCCACCGCGCAAAGAATCTAAGTAAATAGTACGACCACCGCGAGGGTTGCATGCCCCCGCGATAAGGGTTAGGGTTTAGAAATATGCACAGGGCATAGTCGCAGTAGGGCAGCATGGCAGTTTGTCGAACTATTTAGAGTGCGTGGAGTAGGTCCATGTCCCGACCGGTTTCGCTGTCTGTAGCTCATCAGGGGACGCTTTAAAGAAAAGCCGGGGACTTAAAATTAGTAAAATGTGAGTAGGGATATATAGTGGGTTTTTAGGTTGGTTTTGGTTCGGCAGAGGTGTAGAATATAGTACGGATCTTGTGCTAGCGAAAGAATGCGTGAGTATATGGACTTATGCCGAAGCCGCCAATGTAGAAGTATGAAAAATTAGTCGCTAGGCTTACCGAAGATGCCTCTTATGAGATGAATAGCCGAGATATAACACTAATGGCCGAAACCGAAAAATGTATATCAACTTAGAGACCTACGACAGTGGCGGGGGGCACGGGAGACGCCACCCCGCAAAGAATCTAAGTAAATAGTACGACCACCGCGAGGGTTGCATGCCCCGGCGATAAGGGTTAGGGTTTAGAAATATGCACAAGGCATAGTCGCAGTAGGGCAGCATGGCAGTTTGTCGAACTATTTAGAGTGCGTGGAGTAGGTCCATGTCCCGACCGGTTTCGCTGTCTGTAGCTCATCAGGGGACGCTTTAAAGAAAAGCCGTGGACTGAAAATTAGTAAAATGTGAGTAGGAATATATAGTGGGTTTTTAGGTTGGTTTTGGTTCGGCAGAGGTGTAGAATATAGTACGGATCTTGTGCTAGCGAAAGAATGCGTGAGTATATGGACTTATGCCGAAGCCGCCAATGTAGAAGTATGAAAAATTAGTCGCTAGGCTTACCGAAGATGCCTCTTATGAGATGAGTAGCCGAGATATAACACTAATGACCGAAACCGAAAAATGTATATCAACTTAGAGACCTACGACAGTGGCGGGGGGGCACGGGAGACGCCACCGCGCAAAGAATCTAAGTAAATAGTACGACCACCGCGAGGGTTGCATGCCCCGGCGATAAGGGTTAGGGTTTAGAAATATGCACAAGGCATAGTCGCAGTAGGGCAGCATGACAGTTTGTCAAACTATTGAGAGTGCGTTGAGTAGGTCCATGTCCCGACCGGTTTCGCTGTCTGTAGCTCATCAGGGGACGCTTTAAAGAAAAGCCGTGGACTAAAAATTAGTAAAATGTGAGTAGGGATATAAAGTGGGTTTTTAGGTTGGTTTTGGTTCGGCAGAGGTGTAGAATATAGTACGGATCTTGTGCTAGCGAAAGAATGCGTGAGTATATGGACTTATGCCGAAGCCGCCAATGTAGAAGTATGAAAAATTAGTCGCTAGGCTTACCGAAGATGCCTCTTATGAGATGAATAGCCGAGATATAACACTAATGGCCGAAACCGAAAAATGTATATCAACTTAGAGACCTACGACAGTGGCGGGGGGCACGGGAGACGCCACCGCGCAAAGAATCTAAGTAAATAGTACGACCACCGCGAGGGTTGCATGCCCCGGCGATAAGGGTTAGGGTTTAGAAATATGCACAAGTCATAGTCGCAGTAGGGCAGCATGGCAGGTTGTCGAACTATTTAGAGTGCGTGGAGTAGGTCCATGTCCCGACCGGTTTCGCTGTCTGTAGCTCATCAGGGGACGCTTTAAAGAAAAGCCGTGGACTAAAAATTAGTAAAATGTGAGTAGGGATATATAGTGGGTTTTTAGGTTGGTTTTGGTTCGGCAGAGGTGTAGAATATAGTACGGATCTTGTGCTAGCGAAAGAATGCGTGAGTATATGGACTTATGCCGAAGCCGCCAATGTAGAAGTATGAAAAATTAGTCGCTAGGCTTACCGAAGATGCCTCTTATGAGATGAATAGCCGAGATATAACACTAATGGCCGAAACCGAAAAATGTATATCAACTTAGAGACCTACGACAGTGGCGGGGGGCACGGGAGACGCCACCCCGCAAAGAATCTAAGTAAATAGTACGACCACCGCGAGGGTTGCATGCCCCGGCGATAATGGTTAGGGTTTAGAAAAATGCACAAGGCATAGTCGCAGTAGGGCAGCATGGCAGTTTGTCGAACTATTTAGAGTGCGTGGAGTAGGTCCATGTCCCGACCGGTTTCGCTGTCTGTAGCTCATCAGGGGACGCTTTAAAGAAAAGCCGTGGACTGAAAATTAGTAAAATGTGAGTAGGAATATATAGTGGGTTTTTAGGTTGGTTTTGGTTCGGCAGAGGTGTAGAATATAGTACGGATCTTGTGCTAGCGAAAGAATGCGTGAGTATATGGACTTATGCCGAAGCCGCCAATGTAGAAGCATGAAAAATTAGTCGCTAGGCTTACCGAAGATGCCTCTTATGAGATGAATAGCCGAGATATAACACTAATGGCCGAAACCGAGAAATGTATATCAACTTAGAGACCTACGACAGTGGCGGGGGGCGCGGGAGACGCCACCGCGCAAAAAATCTAAGTAAATAGTACGACCACCGCGAGGGTCGCATGCCCCGGCGATAAGGGTTAGGGTTTAGAAATATGCACAAGGCATAGTCGCAGTAGGGCAGCATGGCAGTTTGTCGAACTATTTAGAGTGCGTGGAGTAGGTCCATGTCCCGACCGGTTTCGCTGTCTGTAGCTCATCAGGGGACGCTTTAAAGAAAAGCCGTGGACTAAAAATTAGTAAAATGTGAGTAGGGATATATAGTGGGTTTTTAGGTTGGTTTTGGTTCGGCAGAGGTGTAGAATATAGTGCGGATCTTGTGCTAGCGAAAGAATGTGTGAGTATATGGACTTATGCCGAAGCCGCCAATGTAGAAGTATGAAAAATTAGTCGCTAGGCTTACCGAAGATGCCTCTTATGAGATGAATAGCCGAGATATAACACTAATGGCCGAAACCGAAAAATGTATATCAACTTAGAGACCTACGACAGTGGCGGGGGGCACGGGAGACGCCACCGCGCAAAGAATCTAAGTAAATAGTACGACCACCGCGAGGGTTGCATGCCCCGGCGATAAGGGTTAGGGTTTAGAAATATGCACAAGGCATAGTCGCAGTAGGGCAGCATGGCAGTTTGTCGAACTATTTAGAGTGCGTGGAGTAGGTCCATGTCCCGACCGGTTTCGCTGTCTGTAGCTCATCAGGGGACGCTTTAAAGAAAAGCCGTGGACTAAAAATTAGTAAAATGTGAGTAGGGATATATTGTGGGTTTTTAGGTTGGTTTTGGTTCGGCAGAGGTGTAGAATATAGTAGGGATCTTGTGCTAGCGAAAGAATGCGTGAGTATATGGACTTATGCCGAAGCCGCCAATGTAGAAGTATGAAAAATTAGTCGCTAGGCTTACCGAAGATGCCTCTTATGAGATGAATAGCCGAGATATAACACTAATGGCCGAAACCGAAAAATGTATATCAACTTAGAGACCTACGACAGTGGCGGGGGGCACGGGAGACGCCACCGCGCAAAGAATCTAAGTAAATAGTACGACCACCGCGAGGGTTGCATGCCCCGGCGATAAGGGTTAGGGTTTAAAAATATGCACAAGGCATAGTCGCAGTAGGGCAGCATGGCAGTTTGTCGAACTATTTAGAGTGCGTGGAGTAGGTCCATGTCCCGACCGGTTTCGCTGTCTGTAGCTCATCAGGGGACGCTTTAAAGAAAAGCCGTGGACTAAAAATTAGTAAAATGTGAGTAGGGATATATTGTGGGTTTTTAGGTTGGTTTTGGTTCGGCAGAGGTGTAGAATATAGTAGGGATCTTGTGCTAGCGAAAGAATGCGTGAGTATATGGACTTATGCCGAAGCCGCCAATGTAGAAGTATGAAAAATTAGTCGCTAGGCTTACCGAAGATGCCTCTTATGAGATGAATAGCCGAGATATAACACTAATGGCCGAAACCGAAAAATGTATATCAACTTAGAGACCTACGACAGTGGCGGGGGGCACGGGAGACGCCACCGCGCAAAGAATCTAAGTAAATAGTACGACCACCGCGAGGGTTGCATGCCCCGGCGATAAGGGTTAGGGTTTAAAAATATGCACAAGGCATAGTCGCAGTAGGGCAGCATGGCAGTTTGTCGAACTATTTAGAGTGCGTGGAGTAGGTCCATGTCCCGACCGGTTTCGCTGTCTGTAGCTCATCAGGGGACGCTTTAAAGAAAAGCCGTTGACTAAAAATTAGTAAAATGTGAGTAGGAATATATAGTGGGTTTTTAGGTTGGTTTTGGTTCGGCAGAGGTGTAGAATGTAGTACGGATCTTGTGCTAGCGAAAGAATGCGTGAGTATATGGACTTATGCCGAAGCCGCCAATGTAGAAGTATGAAAAATTAGTCGCTAGGCTTACCGAAGATGCCTCTTATGAGATGAATAGCCGAGATATAACACTAATGGCCGAAACCGAGAAATGTATATCAACTTAGAGACCTACGACAGTGGCGGGGGGCACGGGAGACGCCACCGCGCAAAAAATCTAAGTAAATAGTTCGACCACCGCGAGGGTTGCATGCCCCGGCGATAAGGGTTAGGGTTTAGAAATATGCACAAGGCATAGTCGCAGTAGGGCAGCATGGCAGTTTGTCGAACTATTTAGAGTGCGTGGAATAGGTCCATGTCCCGACCGGTTTCGCTGTCTGTAGCTCATCAGGGGACGCTTTAAAGAAAAGCCGTGGACTAAAAATTAGTAAAATGTGACTAGGGATATATAGTGGGTTTTTAGGTTGGTTTTGGTTCGGCAGAGGTGTAGAATATAGTGCGGATCTTGTGCTAGCGAAAGAATGCGTGAGTATATGGACTTATGCCGAAGCCGCCAATGTAGAAGTATGAAAAATTAGTCGCTAGGCTTACCGAAGATGCCTCTTATGAGATGAATAGCCGAGATATAACACTAATGGCCGAAACCGAGAAATGTATATCAACTTAGAGACCTACGACAGTGGCGGGGGGCGCGGGAGACGCCACCGCGCAAAAAATCTAAGTAAATAGTACGACCACCGCGAGGGTCGCATGCCCCGGCGATAAGGGTTAGGGTTTAGAAATATGCACAAGGCATAGTCGCAGTAGGGCAGCATGGCAGTTTGTCGAACTATTTAGAGTGCGTGGAGTAGGTCCATGTCCCGACCGGTTTCGCTGTCTGTAGCTCATCAGGGGACGCTTTAAAGAAAAGCCGTGGACTAAAAATTAGTAAAATGTGAGTAGGGATATATAGTGGGTTTTTAGGTTGGTTTTGGTTCGGCAGAGGTGTAGAATATAGTGCGGATCTTGTGCTAGCGAAAGAATGTGTGAGTATATGGACTTATGCCGAAGCCGCCAATGTAGAAGTATGAAAAATTAGTCGCTAGGCTTACCGAAGATGCCTCTTATGAGATGAATAGCCGAGATATAACACTAATGGCCGAAACCGAAATATGTATATCAACTTAGAGACCTACGACAGTGGCGGGGGGCACGGGAGACGCCACCGCGCAAAGAATCTAAGTAAATAGTACGACCACCGCGAGGGTTGCATGCCCCGGCGATAAGGGTTAGGGTTTAGAAATATGCACAAGGCATAGTCGCAGTAGGGCAGCATGGCAGTTTGTCGAACTATTTAGAGTGCGTGGAGTAGGTCCATGTCCCGACCGGTTTCGCTGTCTGTAGCTCATCAGGGGACGCTTTAAAGAAAAGCCGTGGACTAAAAATTAGTAAAATGTGAGTAGGGATATATAGTGGGTTTTTAGGTTGGTTTTGGTTCGGCAGAGGTGTAGAATATAGTACGGATCTTGTGCTAGCGAAAGAATGCGTGAGTATATGGACTTATGCCGAAGCCGCCAATGTAGAAGTATGAAAAATTAGTCGCTAGGCTTACCGAAGATGCCTATTATGAGATGAATAGCCGAGATATAACACAAATGGCCGAAACCGAAAAATGTATATCAACTTAGAGACCTACGACAGTGGCGGGGGGCACGGGAGACGCCACCGTGCAAAGAATCTAAGTAAATAGTACGACCACCGCGAGGGTTGCATGCCCCGGCGATAAGGGTTAGGGTTTAGAAATATGCACAAGGCATAGTCGCAGTAGGGCAGCATGGCAGTTTGTCGAACTATTTAGAGTGCGTGGAGTAGGTCCATGTCCCGACCGGTTTCGCTGTCTGTAGCTCATCAGGGGACGCTTTAAAGAAAAGCCGTTGACTAAAAATTAGTAAAATGTGAGTAGGAATATATAGTGGGTTTTTAGGTTGGTTTTGGTTCGGCAGAGGTGTAGAATATAGTACGGATCTTGTGCTAGCGAAAGAATGCGTGAGTATATGGACTTATGCCGAAGCCGCCAATGTAGAAGTATGAAAAATTAGTCGCTAGGCTTACCGAAGATGCCTCTTATGAGATGAATAGCCGAGATATAACACTAATGGCCGAAACCGAAAAATGTATATCAACTTAGAGACCTACGACAGTGGCGGGGGGCACGGGAGACGCCACCGCGCAAAGAATCTAAGTAAATAGTACGACCACCGCGAGGGTTGCATGCCCCGGCGATAAGGGTTAGGGTTTAGAAATATGCACAAGGCATAGTCGCAGTAGGGCAGCATGGCAGTTTGTCGAACTATTTAGAGTGCGGGGAGTAGGTCCATGTCCCGACCGGTTTCGCTGTCTGTAGCTCATCAGGGGACGCTTTAAAGAAAAGCCGTTGACTAAAAATTAGTAAAATGTGAGTAGGAATATATAGTGGGTTTTTAGGTTGGTTTTGGTTCGGCAGAGGTGTAGAATGTAGTACGGATCTTGTGCTAGCGAAAGAATGCGTGAGTATATGGACTTATGCCGAAGCCGCCAATGTAGAAGTATGAAAAATTAGTCGCTAGGCTTACCGAAGATGCCTCTTATGAGATGAATAGCCGAGATATAACACTAATGGCCGAAACCGAGAAATGTATATCAACTTAGAGACCTACGACAGTGGCGGGGGGCACGGGAGACGCCACCGCGCAAAAAATCTAAGTAAATAGTTCGACCACCGCGAGGGTTGCATGCCCCCGCGATAAGGGTTAGGGTTTAGAAATATGCACAAGGCATAGTCGCAGTAGGGCAGCATGGCAGTTTGTCGAACTATTTAGAGTGCGTGGAGTAGGTCCATGTCCCGACCGGTTTCGCTGTCTGTAGCTCATCAGGGGACGTTTTAAAGAAAAGCCGTGGACTAAAAATTAGTAAAATGTGAGTAGGGATATAAAGTGAGTTTTTAGGTTGGTTTTGGTTCGGCAGAGGTGTAGAATATAGTACGGATCTTGTGCTAGCGAAAGAATGCGTGAGTATATGGACTTATGCCGAAGCCGCCAATGTAGAAGTATGAAAAATTAGTCGCTAGGCTTACCGAAGATGCCTCTTATGAGATGAATAGCCGAGATATAACACTAATGGCCGAAACCGAAAAATGTATATCAACTTAGAGACCTACGACAGTGGCGGGGGGGCACGGGAGACGCCACCGCGCAAAGAATCTAAGTAAATAGTACGACCACCGCGAGGGTTGCATGCCCCGGCGATAAGGGTTAGGGTTTAGAAATATGCACAAGGCATAGTCGCAGAAGGGCAGCATGGCAGTTTGTCGAACTATTTAGAGTGCGTGGAGTAGGTCCATGTCCCGACCGGTTTCGCTGTCTGTAGCTCATCAGGGGACGCTTTAAAGAAAAGCCGTGGACTAAAAATTAGTAAAATGTGAGTAGGGATATATAGTGGGTTTTTAGGTTGGTTTTGGTTCGGCAGAGGTGTAGAATATAGTACGGATCTTGTGCTAGCGAAAGAATGCGTGAGTATATGGACTTATGCCGAAGCCGCCAATGTAGAAGTATGAAAAATTAGTCGCTAGGCTTACCGAAGATGCCTCTTATGAGATGAATAGCCGAGATATAACACTAATGGCCGAAACCGAAAAATGTATATCAACTTAGAGACCTACGACAGTGGCGGGGGGCACGGGAGACGCCACCGCGCAAAGAATCTAAGTAAATAGTACGACCACCGCGAGGGTTGCATGCCCCGGGGATAAGGGTTAGGGTTTAGAAATATGCACAAGGCATAGTCGCAGTAGGGCAGCATGGCAGTTTGTCGAACTATTTAGAGTGCGTGGAGTAGGTCCATGTCCCGACCGGTTTCGCTGTCTGTAGCTCATCAGGGGACGCTTTAAAGAAAAGCCGTGGACTAAAAATTAGTAAAATGTGAGTAGGGATATATAGTGGGTTTTTAGGTTGGTTTTGGTTCGGCAGAGGTGTAGAATATAGTACGGATCTTGTGCTAGCGAAAGAATGCGTGAGTATATGGACTTATGCCGAAGCCGCCAATGTAGAAGTATGAAAAATTAGTCGCTAGGCTTACCGAAGATGCCTCTTATGAGATGAATAGCCGAGATATAACACTAATGGCCGAAACCGAAAAATGTATATCAACTTAGAGACCTACGACAGTGGCGGGGGGGCACGGGAGACGCTACCGCGCAAAGAATCTAAGTAAATAGTACGACCACCGCGAGGGTTGCATGCCCCGGCGATAAGGGTTAGGGTTTAGAAATATGCACAAGGCATAGTCGCAGTAGGGCAGCATGGCAGTTTGTCGAACTATTTAGAGTGCGTGGAGTAGGTCCATGTCCCGACCGGTTTTGTTGTTGTTGTATACTTTATTTATAGTGGAAATCAAAACAGGCAAAATGCCTAATAACATTGGACCCACTGTGAATAACATGTTAAAGGATATTGTGGAAAAAAGTAGATACAAGAGAAAAGGAGAAAGGAAAAAAGACGGAAGGTTGGTTGCAACGAACAGATATCAATCCAGTAAGCATTGGAAAACCTATGTCGCTGATAATATATACTGCAAGGCTTGAGATTTAAAATCCAAATACCTATTTGAACATTTTGCTGCTGGTGGCAATCTATTCCACATAATGGCTCCAGCGTGCGTTAGGCGCTTAGCAGAACGAGCAGTGCTAGCAGGTGGGACCACAAGCAAGTTGCTTTGGCCTCCCCGAGTGCGAGTTGAGGGCACGACAGCAAAAAAGGACTCAAACAGGGTGCTACATGCATCATGCAAACATCGCCAGATGAAACAAAACATATTCAAGTGCACAGAAACCTGTAGATCACATACATGCATTCGATTTAGCAGGGGAGCAGTACTGGTCCACGGTGGCGACTTGCAGACTGCCCGAGCGGCACGTTTGAACAGCCTATGTAGCCGTTGTTCCTGGGCAACTGTCAAATACGGGTAGTAACTAATAGAAGCATACAAAAATTCAGGCAAAACGATAGATCTGAAGTAGGTGAGTCGGCATGGATACGGCAGCGAGGAAGCATGTCGCAGCAGGACAGCAATCTTGCCGGCAACACGACGAGCAACATGGTCCACCATTGTGGTCCAACTCATGTCCGAGTCAAAATGCAGGCCAAGGTATTTGGCAGATGTGACTACTGGTTTCGCTGTCTGTAGCTCATCAGGGGACGCTTTAAAGAAAAGCCGTGGACTAAAAATTAGTAAAATGTGAGTAGGGATATATAGTGGGTTTTTAGGTTGGTTTTGGTTCGGCAGAGGTGCAGAATATAGTACGGATCTTGTGCTAGCGAAAGAATGCGTGAGTATATGGACTTATGCCGAAGCCGCCAATGTAAAAGTATGAAAAATTAGTCGCTAGGCTTACCGAAGATGCCTCTTATGAGATGAATAGCCGAGATATAACACTAATGGCCGAAACCGAAAAATGTATATCAACTTAGAGACCTACGACAGTGGCGGGGGGCACGGGAGACGCCACCGCGCAAAAAATCTAAGTAAATAGTACGACCACCGCGAGGGTTGCATGCCCCGGCGATAAGGGTTAGGGTTTAGAAATATGCACAAGGCATAGTCGCAGTAGGGCAGCATGGCAGTTTGTCGAACTATTTAGAGTGCGTGGAGTAGGTCCATGTCCCGACCGGTTTCGCTGTCTGTAGCTCATCAGGGGACGCTTTAAAGAAAAGCCGTGGACTAAAAATTAGTAAAATGTGAGCAGGGATATAAAGTGGGTTTTTAGGTTGGTTTTGGTTCGGCAGAGGTGCAGAATATAGTACGGATCTTGTGCTAGCGAAAGAATGCGTGAGTATATGGACTTATGCCGAAGCCGCCAATGTAGAAGTATGAAAAATTAGTCGCTAGGCTTACCGAAGATGCCTCTTATGAGATGAATAGCCGAGATATAACACTAATGGCCGAAACCGAAAAATGTATATCAACTTAGAGACCTACGACAGTGGCGGGGGGGCACGGGAGACGCCGACGCGCAAAGAATCTAAGTAAATAGTACGACCACCGCGAGGGTTGCATGGCCCGGCGATAAGGGTTAGGGTTTAGAAATATGCACAAGGCATAGTCGCAGAAGGGCAGCATGGCAGTTTGTCGAACTATTCAGAGTGCGTGGAGTAGGTCCATGTCCCGACCGGTTTCGCTGTCTGTAGCTCATCAGGGGACGCTTTAAAGAAAAGCCGTGGACTAAAAATTTGTAAAATGTGAGTAGGGATATATAGTGGGTTTTTAGGTTGGTTTTGGTTCGGCAGAGGTGTAGAATATAGTACGGATCTTGTGCTAGCGAAAGAATGCGTGAGTATATGGACTTATGCCGAAGCCGCCAATGTAGAAGTATGAAAAATTAGTCGCTAGGCTTACCGAAGATGCCTCTTATGAGATGAATAGCCGAGATATAACACTAATGGCCGAAACCGAAAAATGTATATCAACTTAGAGACCTACGACAGTGGCGGGGGGCACGGGAGACGCCACCGCGCAAAGAATCTAAGTAAATAGTACGACCACCGCGAGGGTTGCATGCCCCGGCGATAAGGGTTAGGGTTTAGAAATATATATATTCTTTTATTCCACGATGGCGTGACGCCAATAAGGATGATTAATAAGTGCGATAGAACTGGTACTAGCCAGAAACAGCTAGATGGAAATTAACCGGGAGGCAAGAAGCAATGGATCATGAAAAACAAGCGGGGGCAATAACGTTAGCAGGGGTGATCAAGATAGTTAAGTACACGTTCGAGATATCAGAAACCAGGGGGATGCGCGGAGCAGGAGCAGGTACTGCTCAAAAGAAGACTGGATGCATTGTTTCGGAAAGAATTTCTACGAGGTTGGGTTGTGATGTCGATAGGGAGTGAGTTGTAGAGGGTGAGGGCACTGTTGATGGGGGAGTCTCGGTGCCTGTTCGTGTGTGCGCGTCCGATGGAATAGGTCCTTGTCTGTCGAAGGGTGTATGGTTGGTGTTGACGTTGTGGTGCAAGATGTGGTTGTTGCAGGTGTGGTGGGGAGGTTTGGTGGTGGATGTCCCATGCTAGTAGGGCTTGTTTAACAAGGAGTCGTGAGCTAAGGGTGGGGAGCTTTGCGTGATGGAGGAGGGAGCTGTGGTGAACTGGTGCAAAGAGGGGAATCCGAAGGCAGATGCGTATAGCACGGCGTTGAATTCTCTCCAGTGTGTCCCGCTGTTGCTGTGTGTTGTTCGAGAGGGCAAGGCTGCCATATTCGAGAACGGGTCGGATGTAAGTTGTGTATATTAACAATAGGCTGGAAGCGTTCATTGTGCCACGTGTCTTGTGGAGTTGGTGTAGTAGTTTTTTGGCTTTGTTGGTGGTTTCTATGATGTGTTGGGTCCATCGCAAATCGTCTTGGAGTGTAACACCAAGGTGCCTATGTTGGTGGACCTGCTGCAGCCGAGTCGAGTGGAGCGTGATGTGGATGGTGTGTTGGGGTTGGAAGGAAAGGACGACGGTTTTCGTGGTGTTGACGAGGAGATGCCAATCCTTCAACCATCGTCCTGCTGCGTCCACGGCACGTTGGAGGAATGCAGCTGACAAATCCCTCGTGTAATGCGTCGCGATGAGTGCCGTGTCATCGGCGAACTGGCTGCATTTAGTGCGAGAGTTTGTACATGCTGGGGGGAGGTCGATCGTGTACACCAGGAAAAGAAGAGGCCCCAGGACAGAGCCCTGGGGTACTCCAGCTGGAATGGATTTCCATGATGACAAAGCGGAGCCAACCTTGACGCGTTGTCGGCGGCGAGTCAGGTAGCTTGTGAGCCAGGTAAGGGCAATGCCACGGACACCAAGGTGCTCGAGTTTGGCCAGGAGGCCAGCATGCCAGACTCGGTCAAAAGCCTTTGATAAGTCAAAGAAGCATGCTGACACTGCCTGACCGGAATCTCGGCTGGCGGAAATCTCATGCACTAGGCGGGAGAGCTGTAGTTCAGTACTATCCTTAGATCGAAATCCAGATTGGTCGGCCGGTAGGTGGGGCTCAATGTGGGTGTAGAGGCGTTGGTGAACAATCCTCTCCTGAACCTTGCTGACAACGCTTAGGAGCGAGATTGGTCTATAATTGGTGACCTCTGTACGAGAGGCTTTCTTGTGTAGAGGACTGATAGTGGCGTCGCGCCAGTCCTGTGGCTGCTCGCCTCGCGAGAAAGACTCGTTGAAAAGTGTTGCGAGGGAGCACGATATTTCGTCTGCAGTGATCTTGAGCAATTTCGTCGGGATGCCATCGTACCCAGCCGACTTGCGGAAATCAAGAGCGGAAAGGAGTTTTCTGACCTCCTCCTGGGTGGTGATGATTTCCTTCAGTTCGCTTCCGATGATGCGCGACACGCCAATCTCTGGCACGGCTTCAGTTGGTCCGGAGACGGACTTCTGGCTTTCGGAAATGAAAAAATTGTTAAACGCTTCCGCCTTTTCTCCATCTGATCTAGCCACTGTTTCGTTCGCTGAAATAGGTGGAAGCTCCTTTTTCGGGGACGACCGCAGTGATTTCATTAACTTGTACAGGTTTCGCTGTGGGACACCAGTTACGTCGCCTTGCGCGGTAGTGGATACGAAGGCGGATTTAGCTTCTCTCAGTAGTGTTGTGGTCCTATTGCGTTGAGTAACGAATGTGAGCCAGTTCTCGGCGCTGCGAGTTCTGAAATACTGACGGTAGAGCTGATGCTTGAGTTTAATGCTGCAAAGAAGCTGTTGAGTCATCCATGGTCGCCGACCTGGGCATGTCTGGTGTGTACGTCGTGGTGCGAAGTTAGTACAGTACAAGTGTGCTGTGTTGATAAGCGAGTCATGCCAATGCGACCAGAGGTCTGTCATTGATAACTGCGGGATTTCCTCAGCTGGTGGCAAAAGCTGCATTGAGCTCAGGGCTTCTTTCAGTGCGACGACGCGATCAGGGTCCCAGTTCCAGCGCCAAGCTTCGACGTTTTGCTGGGGTGTTGGTGCTTGTGGTGGGCATGCAAGGGACACATGTCCTCCGACGAGTACATGATCTGACGCTCCGACAGGGGGATACGATGTGACAGATAGGTCTTCTTCTGGTACGTTGGAGATGACAACGTCGAGGCAGGACTTCAAGTTGCCTCTGGAAATACAGGTCGGAAAAGACACGTGCTGGTTTAATCCTGCAGTGTCTAGTAGGTAGCTCAGCAGGTCGCCAGCTCTATCAGTGATATCAGTGGGAAGCCATGAGGTGTGCTTTGCGTTCATATCTCCTACCAATAGAAACGGAGAGTTCATGTTGCAGAGACCTAGACAGGGCTCCAGTTGTTGGCAGAATGTGTACGGATCTGTGTTTGGAGGACGGTAGGAGCATCCGACTGTAAGTGATACATTCGGTAGGTCAAGTTCGAGCCAGAGTGATTCGAAGTTGCTCATCGTGATGTTTGTTTTGTGTTTGTGTGGGATGGATGAGTGAACATACACGGCGACTCCTCCGCCTCTACAGTGCTGCCGATCATGCCTATAAAGGGAGTAATCGGGGAGTTCGTATAGAGAGTCTGGTTCTAGGGGGTTTGCCCAAGTTTCACATATGGCGATAAGACTGGGTCTCTTTTCTATGGCTACCTGCGCAATCTCGTCCATTTTGTTGAACAAGCTGCGAGGGTTGAAGCTCAGGAAATTGAACTTGCTTGTCCCGCAGAAAGAGCGATCGTATGAAATATGATCTGATTGCGTAGCATTGTGGGGGAGAAAAGATTGTGCGTGAGGATTAAGCATGAGTATTGAAAGAAATAAAAGGACTAGCAAAGTAGTATAGTGACTTACTACTGGCATTGCGAGTCGATTCCTGTTGGCTTGTTCTTTTTCTTCGATTCGATGGAGAGGCCGCTAGCACCGTGATGCACTTCCTGGGGGCTGCTTTCTCTTCTTGCGATTCCGTGATCTCATGCCATTATCCTCAGGTCTGTCGGGGGTGACACTCGGGCGCAAACGCTTGGAGTTGCCCAAGTTGACTTCGCCTTCGCATGAATCGAAATTGCAGTCTTGAGCCGGTGGTCGGTGTTGATGGTGGACATTTGTGGTCTGGTTTGATGCTACTGCTTGCCCCAGCGGTTCATGATCTGAGTTGTTTGGCGTAGCACCAAAGTCTTCTGGCTCGGAGGAGCTTGACCGATGGTCATCGTCTGATTCGCTATCAGATTCTTTGCCTTGTTGGTTACCTTGTCGGTTGGCAACTATGTCTGAGAGAAGTACCTCCGCTCGCTCAGACTCGGTGGAGAGAAGGCTGGTGTTGTTTTTGGTTTTATGTTCGGAGGATGAGTCTACAGCTCTGTTGTTGGACGAAGTCTTGGTGGTTGATTTGCTTATTTGAGTCTTTTCCGGGCAGTCCTTGGCGATGTGCCCTGGCTTGTTGCATAGCCTGCATGTGGGTGTTTGATCAGCATGGTACACGCGGAAATTGCTCTTCCCGTCCCGTGATTTCACGTACGATGGTACGGTCTTGTTTGTGCCAAGTTTGAAGGTGGCAAACCTCACTCCTGTCGCAATGAAAACGCCATCCCGGATTTTGAGTCTGCCATGTCGTATGGCACCCTGCACCGTACCGTACTGGGAAAGTGCAGCTTCTACGGCTCCATCACTCACCCACACAGGAATATCGTGAAATATGCACAAGGCATAGTCGCAGTAGGGCAGCATGGCAGTTTGTCGAACTATTTAGAGTGCGTGGAGTAGGTTCATGTCCCGACCGGTTTCGCTGTCTGTAGCTCATCAGGGGACGCTTTAAAGAAAAGCCGTGGACTAAAAATTAGTAAAATGTGAGTAGGGATATATAGTGGGTTTTTAGGTTGGTTTTGGTTCGGCAGAGGTGTAGAATATAGTACGGATCTTGTGCTAGCGAAAGAATGCGTGAGTATATGGACTTATGCCGAAGCCGCCAATGTAGAAGTATGAAAAATTAGTCGCTAGGCTTACCGAAGATGCCTCTTATGAGATGAATAGCCGAGGTAAAACACTAATGGCCGAAACCGAAAAATGTATATCAACTTAGAGACCTACGACAGTGGCGGGGGGCACGGGAGACGCCACCGCGCTAAGAATCTAAGTAAATAGTACGACCACCGCGAGGGTTGCATGCCGAGGCGATAAGGGTTAGGGTTTAGAAATATGCACAAGGCATAGTCGCAGTAGGGCAGCATGGCAGTTTGTCGAACTATTTAGAGTGCGTGGAGTAGGTCCATGTCCCGACCGGTTTCGCTGTCTGTAGCTCATCAGGGGACGCTTTAAAGAAAAGCCGTGGACTAAAAATTAGTAAAATGTGAGTAGGGATATATAGTGGGTTTTTAGGTTGGTTTTGGTTCGGCAGAGGTGTAGAATATAGTACGGATCTTGTGCTAGCGAAAGAATGCGTGAGTATATGGACTTATGCCGAAGCCGCCAATGTAGAAGTATGAAACATTAGTCGCTAGGCTTGCCGAAGATACCTCTTATGAGATGAATAGCCGAGATATAACACTTATGGCCGAAACCGAAAAATGTATATCAACTTAGAGACCTACGACAGTGGCGGGGGGCACGGGAGACGCCACCGCGCAAAGAATCTAAGTAAATAGTACGACCACTGCGAGGGTTGCATGCCCCGGCGATAAGGGTTAGGGTTTAGAAATATGCACAAGGCATAGTCGCAGTAGGGCAGCATGGCAGTTTGTCGAACTATTTAGATTGCGTGGAGTAGGTCCATGTCCCGACCGGTTTCGCTGTCTGTAGCTCAGCAGGGGACGCTTTAAAGAAAAGCCGTGGACTAAAAATTAGTAAAATGTGAGTAGGGATATATTGTGGGTTTTTAGGTTGGTTTTGGTTCGGCAGAGGTGTAGAATATAGTACGGATCTTGTGCTAGCGAAAGAATGCGTGAGTATATGGACTTATGCCGAAACCGCCAATGTAGAAGTATGAAAAATTAGTCGCTAGGCTTACCGAAGATGCCTCTTATGAGATGAATAGCCGAGATATAACACTAATGGCCGAAACCGAGAAATGTATTTCAACTTAGAGACCTACGACAGTGGCGGGGGGCACGGGAGACGCCACCGCGCAAAGAATCTAAGTAAATAGTACGACCACCGCGAGGGTTGCATGCCCCGGCGATAAGGGTTAGGGTTTAGAAATATGCACAAGGCATAGTCGCAGTAGGGCAGCATGGCAGTTTGTCGAACTATTTAGAGTGCGTGGAGTAGGTCCATGTCCCGACCGGTTTCGCTGTCTGTAGCTCATCAGGGGACGCTTTAAAGAAAAGCCGTGGACTGAAAATTAGTAAAATGTGAGTAGGGATATATAGTGGGTTTTTAGGTTGGTTTTGGTTCGGCAGAGGTGCAGAATATAGTACGGATCTTGTGCTAGCGAAAGAATGCGTGAGTATATGGACTTATGCCGAAGCCGCCAATGTAGAAGTATGAAAAATTAGTCGCTAGGCTTACCGAAGATGCCTCTTATGAGATGAATAGCCGAGATATAACACTAATGGCCGAAACCGAGAAATGTATTTCAACTTAGAGACCTACGACAGTGGCGGGGGGCACGGGAGACGCCACCGCGCAAAGAATCTTAGTAAATAGTACGACCACCGCGAGGGTTGCATGCCCCGGCGATAAGGGTTAGGGTTTAGAAATATGCACAAGGCATAGTCGCAGTAGGGCAGTATGGCAGTTTGTCGAACTATTAAGAGTGCGTGGAGTAGGTCCATGTCCCGACCGGTTTCGCTGTCTGTAGCTCATCAGGGGACGCTTTAAAGAAAAGCCGTGGACTAAAAATTTAGTAAAATGTGAGTAGGGATATATAGTGGGTTTTTAGGTTGGTTTTGGTTCGGCAGAGGTGCAGAATATAGTACGGATCTTGTGCTAGCGAAAGAATGCGTGAGTATATGGACTTATGCCGAAGCCGCCAATGTAGAAGTATGAAAAATTAGTCGCTAGGCTTACCGAAGATGCCTCTTATGAGATGAGTAGCCGAGATATAACACTAATGGCCGAAACCGAAAAATGTATATCAACTTAGAGACCTACGACAGTGGCGGGGGGCACGGGAGACGCCACCGCGCAAAGAATCTAAGTAAATAGTACGACCACCGCGAGGGTTGCATGCCCCGGCGATAAGGGTTAGGGTTTAGAAATATGCACAAGCCATAGTCGCAGTAGGGCAGCATGGCAGTTTGTCGAACTATTTAGAGTGCGTGGAGTAGGTCCATGTCCCGACCGGTTTCGCTGTCTGTAGCTCATCAGGGGACGCTTTAAAGAAAAGCCGTGGACTAAAAATTTGTTAAATGTGAGTAGGGATATATAGTGGGTTTTAAGGTTGGTTTTGGTTCGGCAGAGGTGTAGAATATAGTACGGATCTTGTGCTAGCGAAAGAATGCGTGAGTATATGGACTTATGCCGAAGCCGCGAATGTAGAAGTATGAAAAATTAGTCGCTAGGCTTACCGAAGATGCCTCTTATGAGATGAATAGCCGAGATATAACACTAATGGCCGAAACCGAAAAATGTATATCAACTTAGAGACCTACGACAGTGGCGGGGGCACGGGAGACGCCACCGCGCAAAGAATCTAAGTAAATAGTACGACCACCGCGAGGGTTGCATGCCCCGGCGATAAGGGTTAGGGTTTAGAAATATGCACAAGGCATAGTCGCAGTAGGGCAGCATGGCAGTTTGTCGAACTATTTAGAGTGCGTGGAGTAGGTCCATGTCCCGACCGGTTTCGCTGTCTGTAGCTCATCAGGGAACGCTTTAAAGAGAAGCCGTGGACTAAAAATGAGTAAAATGTGAGTAGGGATATATAGTGGGTTTTTAGGTTGGTTTTGGTTCGGCAGAGGTGTAGAATATAGTACGGATCTTGTGCTAGCGAAAGAATGCGTGAGTATATGGACTTATGCCGAAGCCGCCAATGTAGAAGTATGAAAAATTAGTCGCTAGGCTTACCGAAGATGCCTCTTATGAGATGAATAGCCGAGATATAACACTAATGGCCGAAACCGAGAAATGTATATCGACATAGAGACCTACGACAGTGGCGGGGGGCACGGGAGACGCCACCGTGCAAAGAATCTAAGTAAATAGTACGACCACCGCGAGGGTTGCATGCCCCGGCGATAAGGGTAAGGGTTTAGAAATATGCACAAGGCATAGTCGCAGTAGGGCAGCATAGCAGTTTGTCGAACTATTTAGAGTGCGTGGAGTAGGTCCATGTCCCGACCGGTTTCGCTGTCTGTAGCTCATCAGGGGACGCCATAAAGAAAAGCCGTGGACTAAAAATTAGTAAAATGTGAGTAGGGATATATAGTGGGTTTTTAGGTTGGTTTTGGTTCGGCAGAGGTGTAGAATATAGTACGGATCTTGTGCTAGCGAAAGAATGCGTGAGTATCTGGACTTATGCCGAAGCCGCCAATGTAGAAGTATGAAAAATTAGTCGCTAGGCTTACCGAAGATGCCTCTTATGAGATGAATAGCCGAGATATAACACTAATGGCCGAAACCGAAAAATGTATATCAACTTAGAGACCTACGACAGTGGCGGGGGCACGGGAGAGGCCACCGCGCAAAGAATCTAAGTAAATAGTACGACCACCGCGAGGGTTGCATGCCCCGGCGATAAGGGTTAGGGTTTAGAAATATGCACAAGGCATAGTCGCAGTAGGGCAGCATGGCAGTTTGTCGAACTATTTAGAGTGCGTGGAGTAGGTCCATGTCCCGACCGGTTTCGCTGTCTGTAGCTCATCAGGGGACGCTTTAAAGAAAAGCCGCGGACTTAAAACTAGTAAAATGTGAGTAGGGATATATAGTGGGTTTTTAGGTTGGTTTTGTTCGGCAGAGGTGTAGAATATAGTACGGATCTTGTGCTAGCGAAAGAATGCGTGAGTATATGGACTTATGCCGAAGCCGCCAATGTAGAAGTATGAAAAATTAGTCGCTAGGCTTACCGAAGATGCCTTTTATGAGATGAATAGCCGAGATATAACACTAATGGCCGAAACCGAAAAATGTATATCAACTTAGAGACCTACGACAGTGGCGGGGGGCACGGGAGACGCCACCGCGCAAAGAATCTAAGTAAATAGTACGACCACTGCGACGGTTGCATGCCCCGGCGATAAGGGTTAGGGTTTAGAAATATGCACAAGGCATGGTCGCAGTAGGGCAGCATGGCAGTTTGTCGAACTATTTAGAGTGCGTGGAGTAGGTCCATGTCCCGACCGGTTTCGCTGTCTGTAGCTCAGCTGGGGGCGCTTTAAAGAAAAGCCGTGGACTAAAAATTAGTAAAATGTGAGTAGGGATTTATTGTGGGTTTTTAGGTTGGTTTTGGTTCGGCAGAGGTGTAGAATATAGTACGGATCTTGTGCTAGCGAAAGAATGCGTGAGTATATGGACTTATGCCGAAGCCGCCAATGTAGAAGTATGAAAAATTAGTCACTAGGCTTACCGAAGATGCCTCTTATGAGATGAATAGCCGAGATATAACACTAATGGCCGAAACCGAAAAATGTATATCAACTTAGAGACCTACGAAAGTGGCGGGGGGCACGGTAGACGCCACCGCACAAAGAATCTAAGTAAATAGTACGACCACCGCGAGGGTTGCATGCCCCGGCGATAAGGGTTAGGGTTTAGAAATATGCACAAGGCATAGTCGCAGTAGGGCAGCATGGCAGTTTGTCGAACTATTTAGAGTGCGTGGAGTAGGTCCATGTCCCGACCGGTTTCGCTGTCTGTAGCTCATCAGGGGACGCTGTAAAGAAAAGCCGTGGACTAAAAATTTGTAAAATGTGAGTAGGGATATATAGTGGGTTTTTAGGTTGGTTTTGGTTCGGCAGAGGTGTAGAATATAGTACGGATCTTGTGCTAGCGAAAGAATGCGTGAGTATCTGGACTTATGCCGAAGCCGCCAATGTAGAAGTATGAAAAATTAGTCGCTAGGCTTACCGAAGATGCCTCTTATGAGATGAATAGCCGAGATATAACACTAATGGCCGAGACCGAAAAATGTATATCAACTTAGAGACCTACGACAGTGGCGGGGGGCACGGGAGACGCCACCGCGCAAAGAATCTAAGTAAATAGTACGACCACCGCGAGGGTTGCATGCCCCGGCGATAATGGTTAGGGTTTAGAAAAATGCACAAGGCATAGTCGCAGTAGGGCAGCATGGCAGTTTGTCGAACTATTTAGAGTGCGTGGAGTAGGTCCATGTCCCGACCGGTTTCGCTGTCTGTAGCTCATCAGGGGACGCTTTAAAGAAAAGCCGTGGACTAAAAATTTGTAAAATGTGAGTAGGGATATATAGTGGGTTTTTAGGTTGGTTTTGGTTCGGCAGAGGTGTAGAATATAGTACGGATCTTGTGCTAGCGAAAGAATGCGTGAGTATATGGACTTATGCCGAAGCCGCCAATGTAGAAGTATGAAACATTAGTCGCTAGGCTTACCGAAGATACCACTTATGAGATGATTAGCCGAGATATAACACTTATGGCCGAAACCGAAAAATGTATATCAACTTAGAGACTTACGACAGTGGCGGGGGGCACGGGAGACGCCACCGCGCAAAGAATCTAAGTAAATAGTACGACCACTGCGAGGGTTGCATGCCCCGGCGATAAGGGTTACGGTTTAGAAATATGCACAAGGCATAGTCGCAGTAGGGCAGCATGGCAGTTTGTCGAACTATTTAGAGTGCGTGGAGTAGGTCCATGTCCCGATCGGTTTCGCTGTCTGTAGCTCAGCAGGGGACGCTTTAAAGAAAAGCCGTGGACTAAAAATTAGTAAAATGTGAGTAGGGATATATTGTGGGTTTTAAGGTTAGTTTTGGTTCGGCAGAGGTGTAGAATATAGTACGGATCTTGTGCTAGCGAAAGAATGCGTGAGTATATGGACTTATGCCGAAGCCGCCAATGTAGAAGTATGAAAAATTAGTCGCTAGGCTTACCGAAGATGCCTCTCATGAGATGAATAGCCGAGATATAACACTAATGGCCGAAACCGAGAAATGTATTTCAACTTAGAGACCTACGACAGTGGCGGGGGGCACGGGAGACGCCACCGCGCTAAGAATCTAAGTAAATAGTACGACCACCGCGAGGGTTGCATGCCCCGGCGATAAGGGTTAGGGTTTAGAAATATGCACAAGGCATAGTCGCAGTAGGGCAGCATGGCAGTTTGTCGAACTATTTAGAGTGCGTGGAGTAGGTCCATGTCCCGACCGGTTTCGCTGTCTGTAGCTCATCAGGGGACGCTTTAAAGAAAAGCCGTGGACTAAAAATTAGTAAAATGTGAGTAGGGATATATAGTGGGTTTTTAGGTTGGTTTTGGTTCGGCAGAGGTGCAGAATATAGTACGGATCTTGTGCTAGCGAAAGAATGCGTGAGTATATGGACTTATGCCGAAGCCGCCAATGTAAAAGTATGAAAAATTAGTCGCTAGGCTTACCGAAGATGCCTCTTATGAGATGAATAGCCGAGATATAACACTAATGGCCGAAACCGAAAAATGTATATCAACTTAGAGACCTACGACAGTGGCGGGGGGCACGGGAGACGCCACCGCGCAAAAAATCTAAGTAAATAGTACGACCACCGCGAGGGTTGCATGCCCCGGCGATAAGGGTTAGGGTTTAGAAATATGCACAAGGCATAGTCGCAGTAGGGCAGCATGGCAGTTTGTCGAACTATTTAGAGTGCGTGGAGTAGGTCCATGTCCCGACCGGTTTCGCTGTCTGTAGCTCATCAGGGGACGCTTTAAAGAAAAGCCGTGGACTAAAAATTAGTAAAATGTGAGCAGGGATATAAAGTGGGTTTTTAGGTTGGTTTTGGTTCGGCAGAGGTGCAGAATATAGTACGGATCTTGTGCTAGCGAAAGAATGCGTGAGTATATGGACTTATGCCGAAGCCGCCAATGTAGAAGTATGAAAAATTAGTCGCTAGGCTTACCGAAGATGCCTCTTATGAGATGAATAGCCGAGATATAACACTAATGGCCGAAACCGAAAAATGTATATCAACTTAGAGACCTACGACAGTGGCGGGGGGGCACGGGAGACGCCGACGCGCAAAGAATCTAAGTAAATAGTACGACCACCGCGAGGGTTGCATGGCCCGGCGATAAGGGTTAGGGTTTAGAAATATGCACAAGGCATAGTCGCAGAAGGGCAGCATGGCAGTTTGTCGAACTATTTAGAGTGCGTGGAGTAGGTCCATGTCCCGACCGGTTTCGCTGTCTGTAGCTCATCAGGGGACGCTTTAAAGAAAAGCCGTGGACTAAAAATTTGTAAAATGTGAGTAGGGATATATAGTGGGTTTTTAGGTTGGTTTTGGTTCGGCAGAGGTGTAGAATATAGTACGGATCTTGTGCTAGCGAAAGAATGCGTGAGTATATGGACTTATGCCGAAGCCGCCAATGTAGAAGTATGAAAAATTAGTCGCTAGGCTTACCGAAGATGCCTCTTATGAGATGAATAGCCGAGATATAACACTAATGGCCGAAACCGAAAAATGTATATCAACTTAGAGACCTACGACAGTGGCGGGGGGCACGGGAGACGCCACCGCGCAAAGAATCTAAGTAAATAGTACGACCACCGCGAGGGTTGCATGCCCCGGCGATAAGGGTTAGGGTTTAGAAATATATATATTCTTTTATTCCACGATGGCGTGACGCCAATAAGGATGATTAATAAGTGCGATAGAACTGGTACTAGCCAGAAACAGCTAGATGGAAATTAACCGGGAGGCAAGAAGCAATGGATCATGAAAAACAAGCGGGGGCAATAACGTTAGCAGGGGTGATCAAGATAGTTAAGTACACGTTCGAGATATCAGAAACCAGGGGGATGCGCGGAGCAGGAGCAGGTACTGCTCAAAAGAAGACTGGATGCATTGTTTCGGAAAGAATTTCTACGAGGTTGGGTTGTGATGTCGATAGGGAGTGAGTTGTAGAGGGTGAGGGCACTGTTGATGGGGGAGTCTCGGTGCCTGTTCGTGTGTGCGCGTCCGATGGAATAGGTCCTTGTCTGTCGAAGGGTGTATGGTTGGTGTTGACGTTGTGGTGCAAGATGTGGTTGTTGCAGGTGTGGTGGGGAGGTTTGGTGGTGGATGTCCCATGCTAGTAGGGCTTGTTTAACAAGGAGTCGTGAGCTAAGGGTGGGGAGCTTTGCGTGATGGAGGAGGGAGCTGTGGTGAACTGGTGCAAAGAGGGGAATCCGAAGGCAGATGCGTATAGCACGGCGTTGAATTCTCTCCAGTGTGTCCCGCTGTTGCTGTGTGTTGTTCGAGAGGGCAAGGCTGCCATATTCGAGAACGGGTCGGATGTAAGTTGTGTATATTAACAATAGGCTGGAAGCGTTCATTGTGCCACGTGTCTTGTGGAGTTGGTGTAGTAGTTTTTTGGCTTTGTTGGTGGTTTCTATGATGTGTTGGGTCCATCGCAAATCGTCTTGGAGTGTAACACCAAGGTGCCTATGTTGGTGGACCTGCTGCAGCCGAGTCGAGTGGAGCGTGATGTGGATGGTGTGTTGGGGTTGGAAGGAAAGGACGACGGTTTTCGTGGTGTTGACGAGGAGATGCCAATCCTTCAACCATCGTCCTGCTGCGTCCACGGCACGTTGGAGGAATGCAGCTGACAAATCCCTCGTGTAATGCGTCGCGATGAGTGCCGTGTCATCGGCGAACTGGCTGCATTTAGTGCGAGAGTTTGTACATGCTGGGGGGAGGTCGATCGTGTACACCAGGAAAAGAAGAGGCCCCAGGACAGAGCCCTGGGGTACTCCAGCTGGAATGGATTTCCATGATGACAAAGCGGAGCCAACCTTGACGCGTTGTCGGCGGCGAGTCAGGTAGCTTGTGAGCCAGGTAAGGGCAATGCCACGGACACCAAGGTGCTCGAGTTTGGCCAGGAGGCCAGCATGCCAGACTCGGTCAAAAGCCTTTGATAAGTCAAAGAAGCATGCTGACACTGCCTGACCGGAATCTCGGCTGGCGGAAATCTCATGCACTAGGCGGGAGAGCTGTAGTTCAGTACTATCCTTAGATCGAAATCCAGATTGGTCGGCCGGTAGGTGGGGCTCAATGTGGGTGTAGAGGCGTTGGTGAACAATCCTCTCCTGAACCTTGCTGACAACGCTTAGGAGCGAGATTGGTCTATAATTGGTGACCTCTGTACGAGAGGCTTTCTTGTGTAGAGGACTGATAGTGGCGTCGCGCCAGTCCTGTGGCTGCTCGCCTCGCGAGAAAGACTCGTTGAAAAGTGTTGCGAGGGAGCACGATATTTCGTCTGCAGTGATCTTGAGCAATTTCGTCGGGATGCCATCGTACCCAGCCGACTTGCGGAAATCAAGAGCGGAAAGGAGTTTTCTGACCTCCTCCTGGGTGGTGATGATTTCCTTCAGTTCGCTTCCGATGATGCGCGACACGCCAATCTCTGGCACGGCTTCAGTTGGTCCGGAGACGGACTTCTGGCTTTCGGAAATGAAAAAATTGTTAAACGCTTCCGCCTTTTCTCCATCTGATCTAGCCA
This sequence comes from Sycon ciliatum, assembly GCF_964019385.1. Taxonomy (NCBI): domain Eukaryota; kingdom Metazoa; phylum Porifera; class Calcarea; order Leucosolenida; family Sycettidae; genus Sycon; species Sycon ciliatum. The sequence goes on along the minus strand of NC_088651.1, from coordinate 30,403,119 downwards.
CTGTTTCGTTCGCTGAAATAGGTGGAAGCTCCTTTTTCGGGGACGACCGCAGTGATTTCATTAACTTGTACAGGTTTCGCTGTGGGACACCAGTTACGTCGCCTTGCGCGGTAGTGGATACGAAGGCGGATTTAGCTTCTCTCAGTAGTGTTGTGGTCCTATTGCGTTGAGTAACGAATGTGAGCCAGTTCTCGGCGCTGCGAGTTCTGAAATACTGACGGTAGAGCTGATGCTTGAGTTTAATGCTGCAAAGAAGCTGTTGAGTCATCCATGGTCGCCGACCTGGGCATGTCTGGTGTGTACGTCGTGGTGCGAAGTTAGTACAGTACAAGTGTGCTGTGTTGATAAGCGAGTCATGCCAATGCGACCAGAGGTCTGTCATTGATAACTGCGGGATTTCCTCAGCTGGTGGCAAAAGCTGCATTGAGCTCAGGGCTTCTTTCAGTGCGACGACGCGATCAGGGTCCCAGTTCCAGCGCCAAGCTTCGACGTTTTGCTGGGGTGTTGGTGCTTGTGGTGGGCATGCAAGGGACACATGTCCTCCGACGAGTACATGATCTGACGCTCCGACAGGGGGATACGATGTGACAGATAGGTCTTCTTCTGGTACGTTGGAGATGACAACGTCGAGGCAGGACTTCAAGTTGCCTCTGGAAATACAGGTCGGAAAAGACACGTGCTGGTTTAATCCTGCAGTGTCTAGTAGGTAGCTCAGCAGGTCGCCAGCTCTATCAGTGATATCAGTGGGAAGCCATGAGGTGTGCTTTGCGTTCATATCTCCTACCAATAGAAACGGAGAGTTCATGTTGCAGAGACCTAGACAGGGCTCCAGTTGTTGGCAGAATGTGTACGGATCTGTGTTTGGAGGACGGTAGGAGCATCCGACTGTAAGTGATACATTCGGTAGGTCAAGTTCGAGCCAGAGTGATTCGAAGTTGCTCATCGTGATGTTTGTTTTGTGTTTGTGTGGGATGGATGAGTGAACATACACGGCGACTCCTCCGCCTCTACAGTGCTGCCGATCATGCCTATAAAGGGAGTAATCGGGGAGTTCGTATAGAGAGTCTGGTTCTAGGGGGTTTGCCCAAGTTTCACATATGGCGATAAGACTGGGTCTCTTTTCTATGGCTACCTGCGCAATCTCGTCCATTTTGTTGAACAAGCTGCGAGGGTTGAAGCTCAGGAAATTGAACTTGCTTGTCCCGCAGAAAGAGCGATCGTATGAAATATGATCTGATTGCGTAGCATTGTGGGGGAGAAAAGATTGTGCGTGAGGATTAAGCATGAGTATTGAAAGAAATAAAAGGACTAGCAAAGTAGTATAGTGACTTACTACTGGCATTGCGAGTCGATTCCTGTTGGCTTGTTCTTTTTCTTCGATTCGATGGAGAGGCCGCTAGCACCGTGATGCACTTCCTGGGGGCTGCTTTCTCTTCTTGCGATTCCGTGATCTCATGCCATTATCCTCAGGTCTGTCGGGGGTGACACTCGGGCGCAAACGCTTGGAGTTGCCCAAGTTGACTTCGCCTTCGCATGAATCGAAATTGCAGTCTTGAGCCGGTGGTCGGTGTTGATGGTGGACATTTGTGGTCTGGTTTGATGCTACTGCTTGCCCCAGCGGTTCATGATCTGAGTTGTTTGGCGTAGCACCAAAGTCTTCTGGCTCGGAGGAGCTTGACCGATGGTCATCGTCTGATTCGCTATCAGATTCTTTGCCTTGTTGGTTACCTTGTCGGTTGGCAACTATGTCTGAGAGAAGTACCTCCGCTCGCTCAGACTCGGTGGAGAGAAGGCTGGTGTTGTTTTTGGTTTTATGTTCGGAGGATGAGTCTACAGCTCTGTTGTTGGACGAAGTCTTGGTGGTTGATTTGCTTATTTGAGTCTTTTCCGGGCAGTCCTTGGCGATGTGCCCTGGCTTGTTGCATAGCCTGCATGTGGGTGTTTGATCAGCATGGTACACGCGGAAATTGCTCTTCCCGTCCCGTGATTTCACGTACGATGGTACGGTCTTGTTTGTGCCAAGTTTGAAGGTGGCAAACCTCACTCCTGTCGCAATGAAAACGCCATCCCGGATTTTGAGTCTGCCATGTCGTATGGCACCCTGCACCGTACCGTACTGGGAAAGTGCAGCTTCTACGGCTCCATCACTCACCCACACAGGAATATCGTGAAATATGCACAAGGCATAGTCGCAGTAGGGCAGCATGGCAGTTTGTCGAACTATTTAGAGTGCGTGGAGTAGGTCCATGTCCCGACCGGTTTCGCTGTCTGTAGCTCATCAGGGGACGCTTTAAAGAAAAGCCGTGGACTAAAAATTAGTAAAATGTGAGTAGGGATATATAGTGGGTTTTTAGGTTGGTTTTGGTTCGGCAGAGGTGTAGAATATAGTACGGATCTTGTGCTAGCGAAAGAATGCGTGAGTATATGGACTTATGCCGAAGCCGCCAATGTAGAAGTATGAAAAATTAGTCGCTAGGCTTACCGAAGATGCCTCTTATGAGATGAATAGCCGAGGTAAAACACTAATGGCCGAAACCGAAAAATGTATATCAACTTAGAGACCTACGACAGTGGCGGGGGGCACGGGAGACGCCACCGCGCTAAGAATCTAAGTAAATAGTACGACCACCGCGAGGGTTGCATGCCGAGGCGATAAGGGTTAGGGTTTAGAAATATGCACAAGGCATAGTCGCAGTAGGGCAGCATGGCAGTTTGTCGAACTATTTAGAGTGCGTGGAGTAGGTCCATGTCCCGACCGGTTTCGCTGTCTGTAGCTCATCAGGGGACGCTTTAAAGAAAAGCCGTGGACTAAAAATTAGTAAAATGTGAGTAGGGATATATAGTGGGTTTTTAGGTTGGTTTTGGTTCGGCAGAGGTGTAGAATATAGTACGGATCTTGTGCTAGCGAAAGAATGCGTGAGTATATGGACTTATGCCGAAGCCGCCAATGTAGAAGTATGAAACATTAGTCGCTAGGCTTGCCGAAGATACCTCTTATGAGATGAATAGCCGAGATATAACACTTATGGCCGAAACCGAAAAATGTATATCAACTTAGAGACCTACGACAGTGGCGGGGGGCACGGGAGACGCCACCGCGCAAAGAATCTAAGTAAATAGTACGACCACTGCGAGGGTTGCATGCCCCGGCGATAAGGGTTAGGGTTTAGAAATATGCACAAGGCATAGTCGCAGTAGGGCAGCATGGCAGTTTGTCGAACTATTTAGATTGCGTGGAGTAGGTCCATGTCCCGACCGGTTTCGCTGTCTGTAGCTCAGCAGGGGACGCTTTAAAGAAAAGCCGTGGACTAAAAATTAGTAAAATGTGAGTAGGGATATATTGTGGGTTTTTAGGTTGGTTTTGGTTCGGCAGAGGTGTAGAATATAGTACGGATCTTGTGCTAGCGAAAGAATGCGTGAGTATATGGACTTATGCCGAAACCGCCAATGTAGAAGTATGAAAAATTAGTCGCTAGGCTTACCGAAGATGCCTCTTATGAGATGAATAGCCGAGATATAACACTAATGGCCGAAACCGAGAAATGTATTTCAACTTAGAGACCTACGACAGTGGCGGGGGGCACGGGAGACGCCACCGCGCAAAGAATCTAAGTAAATAGTACGACCACCGCGAGGGTTGCATGCCCCGGCGATAAGGGTTAGGGTTTAGAAATATGCACAAGGCATAGTCGCAGTAGGGCAGCATGGCAGTTTGTCGAACTATTTAGAGTGCGTGGAGTAGGTCCATGTCCCGACCGGTTTCGCTGTCTGTAGCTCATCAGGGGACGCTTTAAAGAAAAGCCGTGGACTGAAAATTAGTAAAATGTGAGTAGGGATATATAGTGGGTTTTTAGGTTGGTTTTGGTTCGGCAGAGGTGCAGAATATAGTACGGATCTTGTGCTAGCGAAAGAATGCGTGAGTATATGGACTTATGCCGAAGCCGCCAATGTAGAAGTATGAAAAATTAGTCGCTAGGCTTACCGAAGATGCCTCTTATGAGATGAATAGCCGAGATATAACACTAATGGCCGAAACCGAAAAATGTATATCAACTTAGAGACCTACGACAGTGGCGGGGGGCACGGGAGACGCCACCGCGCAAAGAATCTAAGTAAATAGTACGACCACCGCGAGGGTTGCATGCCCCGGCGATAAGGGTTAGGGTTTAGAAATATGCACAAGGCATAGTCGCAGTAGGGCAGCATGGCAGTTTGTCGAACTATTTAGAGTGCGTGGAGTAGGTCCATGTCCCGACCGGTTTCGCTGTCTGTAGCTCATCAGGGGACGCTTTAAAGAAAAGCCGTGGACTAAAAATTAGTAAAATGTGAGTAGGGATATATAGTGGGTTTTTAGGTTGGTTTTGGTTCGGCAGAGGTGTAGAATATAGTACGGATCTTGTGCTAGCGAAAGAATGCGTGAGTATATGGACTTATGCCGAAGCCGCGAATGTAGAAGTATGAAAAATTAGTCGCTAGGCTTACCGAAGATGCCTCTTATGAGATGAATAGCCGAGATATAACACTAATGGCCGAAACCGAAAAATGTATATCAACTTAGAGACCTACGACAGTGGCGGGGGGCACGGGAGACGCCACCGCGCAAAATGTATATCGACTTAGAGACCTACGACAGTGGCGGGGGGCACGGGAGACGCCACCGCGCAAAGAATCTAAGTAAATAGTACGACCACCGCGAGGGTTGCATGCCCTGGCGATAAGGGTAAGGGTTTAGAAATATGCACAAGGCATAGTCGCAGTAGGGCAGCATAGCAGTTTGTCGAACTATTTAGAGTGCGTGGAGTAGGTCCATGTCCCGACCGGTTTCGCTGTCTGTAGCTCATCAGGGGACGCCATAAAGAAAAGCCGTGGACTAAAAATTAGTAAAATGTGAGTAGGGATATATAGTGGGTTTTTAGGTTGGTTTTGGTTCGGCAGAGGTGTAGAATATAGTACGGATCTTGTGCTAGCGAAAGAATGCGTGAGTATCTGGACATATGCCGAAGCCGCCAATGTAGAAGTATGAAAAATTAGTCGCTAGGCTTACCGAAGATGCCTCTTATGAGATGAATAGCCGAGATATAACACTAATGGCCGAAACCGAAAAATGTATATCAACTTAGAGACCAACGACAGTGGCGGGGGCACGGGAGACGCCACCGCGCAAAGAATCTAAGCAAATAGTACGACCACCGCGAGGGTTGCATGCCCAGGCGATAAGGGTTAGGGTTTAGAAATATGCACAAGGCATAGTCGCAGTAGGGCAGCATGGCAGTTTGTCGACCTATTTAGAGTGCGTGGAGTAGGTCCATGTCCCGACCGGTTTCGCTGTCTGTAGCACATCAGGGGACGCTTTAAAGAAAAGCCGTGGACTTAAAACTAGTAAAATGTGAGTAGGGATATATAGTGGGTTTTAAGGTTGGTTTTGTTCGGCAGAGGTGTAGAATATAGTACGGATCTTGTGCTAGCGAAAGAATGCGTGAGTATATGGACTTATGCCGAAGCCGCGAATGTAGAAGTATGAAAAATTAGTCGCTAGGCTTACCGAAGATGCCTCTTATGAGATGAATAGCCGAGATATAACACTAATGGCCGAAACCGAAAAATGTATATCAACTTAGAGACCTACGACAGTGGCGGGGGGCACGGGAGACGCCACCGCGCAAAGAATCTAAGTAAATAGTACGACCACCGAGAGGGTTGCATGCCCCGGCGATAAGGGTTAGGGTTTAGAAATATGCACAAGGCATAGTCGCAGTAGGGCAGCATGGCAGTTTGTCGAACTATTTAGAGTGCGTGGAGTAGGTCCATGTCCCGACCGGTTTCGCTGTCTGTAGCTCATCAGGGAACGCTTTAAAGAAAAGCCGTGGACTAAAAATGAGTAAAATGTGAGTAGGGATATATAGTGGGTTTTTAGGTTGGTTTTGGTTCGGCAGAGGTGTAGAATATAGTACGGATCTTGTGCTAGCGAAAGAATGCGTGAGTATATGGACTTATGCCGAAGCCGCCAATGTAGAAGTATGAAAAATTAGTCGCTAGGCTTACCGAAGATGCCTCTTATGAGATGAATAGCCGAGATATAACACTAATGGCCGAAACCGAGAAATGTATATCGACTTAGAGACCTACGACAGTGGCGGGGGCACGGGAGACGCCACCGCGCAAAGAATCTAAGTAAATAGTACGACCACCGCGAGGGTTGCATGCCCCGGCGATAAGGGTAAGGGTTTAGAAATATGCACAAGGCATAGTCGCAGTAGGGCAGCATAGCAGTTTGTCGAACTATTTAGAGTGCGTGGAGTAGGTCCATGTCCCGACCGGTTTCGCTGTCTGTAGCTCATCAGGGGACGCCATAAAGAAAAGCCGTGGACTAACAATTAGTAAAATGTGAGTAGGGATAGTGGGTTTTTAGGTTGGTTTTTGTTCGGCAGAGGTGTAGAATATAGTACGGATCTTGTGCTAGCGAAAGAATGCGTGAGTATCTGGACTTATGCCGAAGCCGCCAATGTAGAAGTATGGGTTAGGGTTAGGGTTAGGGTTAGGGTTAGGGTTAGGGTTAGGGTTAGGGTTAGGGTTAGGGTTAGGGTTAGGGTTAGGGTTAGGGTTAGGGTTAGGGTTAGGGTTAGGGTTAGGGTTAGGGTTAGGGTTAGGGTTAGGGTTAGGGTTAGGGTTAGGGTTAGGGTTAGGGTTAGGGTTAGGGTTAGGGTTAGGGTTAGGGTTAGGGTTAGGGTTAGGGTTAGGGTTAGGGTTAGGGTTAGGGTTAGGGTTAGGGTTAGGGTTAGGGTTAGGGTTAGGGTTAGGGTTAGGGTTAGGGTTAGGGTTAGGGTTAGGGTTAGGGTTAGGGTTAGGGTTAGGGTTAGGGTTAGGGTTAGGGTTAGGGTTAGGGTTAGGGTTAGGGTTAGGGTTAGGGTTAGGGTTAGGGTTAGGGTTAGGGTTAGGGTTAGGGTTAGGGTTAGGGTTAGGGTTAGGGTTAGGGTTAGGGTTAGGGTTAGGGTTAGGGTTAGGGTTAGGGTTAGGGTTAGGGTTAGGGTTAGGGTTAGGGTTAGGGTTAGGGTTAGGGTTAGGGTTAGGGTTAGGGTTAGGGTTAGGGTTAGGGTTAGGGTTAGGGTTAGGGTTAGGGTTAGGGTTAGGGTTAGGGTTAGGGTTAGGGTTAGGGTTAGGGTTAGGGTTAGGGTTAGGGTTAGGGTTAGGGTTAGGGTTAGGGTTAGGGTTAGGGTTAGGGTTAGGGTTAGGGTTAGGGTTAGGGTTAGGGTTAGGGTTAGGGTTAGGGTTAGGGTTAGGGTTAGGGTTAGGGTTAGGGTTAGGGTTAGGGTTAGGGTTAGGGTTAGGGTTAGGGTTAGGGTTAGGGTTAGGGTTAGGGTTAGGGTTAGGGTTAGGGTTAGGGTTAGGGTTAGGGTTAGGGTTAGGGTTAGGGTTAGGGTTAGGGTTAGGGTTAGGGTTAGGGTTAGGGTTAGGGTTAGGGTTAGGGTTAGGGTTAGGGTTAGGGTTAGGGTTAGGGTTAGGGTTAGGGTTAGGGTTAGGGTTAGGGTTAGGGTTAGGGTTAGGGTTAGGGTTAGGGTTAGGGTTAGGGTTAGGGTTAGGGTTAGGGTTAGGGTTAGGGTTAGGGTTAGGGTTAGGGTTAGGGTTAGGGTTAGGGTTAGGGTTAGGGTTAGGGTTAGGGTTAGGGTTAGGGTTAGGGTTAGGGTTAGGGTTAGGGTTAGGGTTAGGGTTAGGGTTAGGGTTAGGGTTAGGGTTAGGGTTAGGGTTAGGGTTAGGGTTAGGGTTAGGGTTAGGGTTAGGGTTAGGGTTAGGGTTAGGGTTAGGGTTAGGGTTAGGGTTAGGGTTAGGGTTAGGGTTAGGGTTAGGGTTAGGGTTAGGGTTAGGGTTAGGGTTAGGGTTAGGGTTAGGGTTAGGGTTAGGGTTAGGGTTAGGGTTAGGGTTAGGGTTAGGGTTAGGGTTAGGGTTAGGGTTAGGGTTAGGGTTAGGGTTAGGGTTAGGGTTAGGGTTAGGGTTAGGGTTAGGGTTAGGGTTAGGGTTAGGGTTAGGGTTAGGGTTAGGGTTAGGGTTAGGGTTAGGGTTAGGGTTAGGGTTAGGGTTAGGGTTAGGGTTAGGGTTAGGGTTAGGGTTAGGGTTAGGGTTAGGGTTAGGGTTAGGGTTAGGGTTAGGGTTAGGGTTAGGGTTAGGGTTAGGGTTAGGGTTAGGGTTAGGGTTAGGGTTAGGGTTAGGGTTAGGGTTAGGGTTAGGGTTAGGGTTAGGGTTAGGGTTAGGGTTAGGGTTAGGGTTAGGGTTAGGGTTAGGGTTAGGGTTAGGGTTAGGGTTAGGGTTAGGGTTAGGGTTAGGGTTAGGGTTAGGGTTAGGGTTAGGGTTAGGGTTAGGGTTAGGGTTAGGGTTAGGGTTAGGGTTAGGGTTAGGGTTAGGGTTAGGGTTAGGGTTAGGGTTAGGGTTAGGGTTAGGGTTAGGGTTAGGGTTAGGGTTAGGGTTAGGGTTAGGGTTAGGGTTAGGGTTAGGGTTAGGGTTAGGGTTAGGGTTAGGGTTAGGGTTAGGGTTAGGGTTAGGGTTAGGGTTAGGGTTAGGGTTAGGGTTAGGGTTAGGGTTAGGGTTAGGGTTAGGGTTAGGGTTAGGGTTAGGGTTAGGGTTAGGGTTAGGGTTAGGGTTAGGGTTAGGGTTAGGGTTAGGGTTAGGGTTAGGGTTAGGGTTAGGGTTAGGGTTAGGGTTAGGGTTAGGGTTAGGGTTAGGGTTAGGGTTAGGGTTAGGGTTAGGGTTAGGGTTAGGGTTAGGGTTAGGGTTAGGGTTAGGGTTAGGGTTAGGGTTAGGGTTAGGGTTAGGGTTAGGGTTAGGGTTAGGGTTAGGGTTAGGGTTAGGGTTAGGGTTAGGGTTAGGGTTAGGGTTAGGGTTAGGGTTAGGGTTAGGGTTAGGGTTAGGGTTAGGGTTAGGGTTAGGGTTAGGGTTAGGGTTAGGGTTAGGGTTAGGGTTAGGGTTAGGGTTAGGGTTAGGGTTAGGGTTAGGGTTAGGGTTAGGGTTAGGGTTAGGGTTAGGGTTAGGGTTAGGGTTAGGGTTAGGGTTAGGGTTAGGGTTAGGGTTAGGGTTAGGGTTAGGGTTAGGGTTAGGGTTAGGGTTAGGGTTAGGGTTAGGGTTAGGGTTAGGGTTAGGGTTAGGGTTAGGGTTAGGGTTAGGGTTAGGGTTAGGGTTAGGGTTAGGGTTAGGGTTAGGGTTAGGGTTAGGGTTAGGGTTAGGGTTAGGCCTAGCTCTCAAAGGCCCCAACCCTAGGAATTTTCCAGGGTTAGCTCGAACCCCAGAAATTTTCCAGGGTTAGCGGTAACCCCAGGAATTTTCTGGGGTTGCGTCTGGAGGCGCAGGAGTAGTGACCAGGGTCCCTCAAAGTTGTGAAAAGAGTCCTATTTTGATGTAGACATCTTAAAATTTTCGAAGTCTCCCACATTTACATTCATTGGGATTACTTTCAGTGCTCCCTTTATTATTTAATCGTCTTCCTTATCTTCCCATTCTCTTCCCTTTACTTTCCTCTTCCTTATTATCTTCATATTCTTATCTTCATCATTTAGTGGGAACTGTTGCAATGCGCCCAGTGTGAAGGCAGTTTTTCTTTCTCTATCTCTATTTTTATCTCTGTCTCTATCGCTATGTCTTGTCTATGTCCATGTCTATGTCTATGTGTATGTGTATGTCTATGTCTATGTCTATGTCTATGTAGTGAGGCAATTACCCAAGATCACAGTATTTAGTGAAGTACAGTACAGACATATCACCCTAACTTGATCAATACTCATCCGACTACATTATATCTTTTGGATTCCAACTCAGTATGTAGTGCTGCAGGGCTGGACCAAGTTTGATTGATATAGTCCTACACATCACGAAAATAAGGTATGTTGTGGGTGGAGTGCTCAATACCCCCGTTACTATGACCAAATTCTTAAACAAAACCCAAAAAATCAAGGAATATCGTTTGGCGATGATAGCGTCTTCCTGTTCGGTGAATACACCGTTATTATGACCAAATTCAATACATTGCAGGGCCTGGACTGGCCATTGATAAAGATACAGTGGGCAACGTTTGAATTGTCACTGAGGGTAGTACTGGCAAGCTGTGGACAAAGTCTGACCTGTATAGGGCTAAGAATAACAAAGTTAGGCCGGTCTTGCAGTGAGGCAATTACCCAAGATCACAGTATTTAGTGCAGTATAGAGAACAGACATATCACCCCCTGCCTTGATCAATACTCATCCGATTAAATACATCTTTTGGATTCCGACTCAATGTGTTGTGTTGCAGGGCTGGACCAAGTTTAATTGATGTAGGCCTACACATAACGGAAATAGGGTATGTTGTGAGTGGAGTGCTCAATACACCGTTATTATGACCAAATTCAATACATTGCAGGGCCTGGACTGGCCATTGGTAAAGATACAGCGGGCAACGTTTGGATTGTCACTGAGGGTAGTACTGGCAAGCTGTGGACAAAGTCTGACCTGTATAGGGCTAAGAATAACAAAGTTAGGGTCCTGCAGGGAGGCAATTACCCAAGATCACAGTAATTAGTGCAGTATAGAGAACAGACATATCACCCCCTGACTTGATCATTACTCATCCGGTCACATAAATCTTTTGGATTCCAACTCAATGTGTTTTGTTGTAAGGCTGGACCAAGTTTGATTGATGTAGGCCTACACACAACGGAAATAGGGTATGTTGTGAGTGGAGTGCTCAATACACCGTTATTATGACAAAATTCAATACATTGCAGGGCCTGGACTGGCCATTGGTAAAGATACAGTGGGCAACGTTTGGATTGTCACTGAGGGTATAACTGGCAAGCTGTGGACAAAGTCTGACGTGTATAGGGCTAAGAATAACAAAGTTAGGGTCCTGCAGGGAGGCAATTACCCAAGATCACAGTATTTAGTGCAGTATAGAGAACAGACATATCACCCCCTGACTTGATCAATACTCATCCGATTACACAAATCTTTTGGATTCCAACTCAATGTGTTGTGTTGTAGGCCTGGACCAAGTTTGATTGATGTAGGCCTACACACAACGGAAATAGGGTATGTTGTGAGTGGAGTGCTCAATACACCGTTATTATGACCAAATTCAATACATTGCAGGGCCTGGACTGGCCATTGATAAAGATACAGTGGGCAACGTTTGGATTGTCACTGAGGGTAGTACTGGCAAGCTGTGGACAAAGTCTGACGTGTATAGGGCTAAGAATAACAAAGTTAGGGTCCTGCAGGGAGGCAATTACCCAAGATCACAGTATTTAGTGCAGTATAGAGAACAGACATATCACCCCCTGACTTGATCAATACTCATCCGATTACACAAATCTTTTGGATTCCAACTCAATGTGTTGTGTTGTAGGCCTGGACCAAGTTTGATTGATGTAGGCCTACACACAACGGAAATAGGGTATGTTGTGAGTGGAGTGCTCAATACACCGTTATTATGACCAAATTCAATACATTGCAGGGCCTGGACTGGCCATTGATAAAGATACAGCGGGCAACGTTTGGATTGTCACTGAGGGTATTACTGGCAAGCTGTGGACAAAGTCTGACCTGTATAGGGCTAAGAATAACAAAGTTAGGGTCCTGCAGTGAGGCAATTACCCAAGATCACAGTATTTAGTGCAGTATAGAGAACAGACATATCACCCCCTGACTTGATCAATACTCATCCGATCACATAAATCTTTTGGATTCCAACTCAATGTGTTTTGTTGTAAGGCTGGACCAAGTTTGATAGATGTAGGCCTACACACAACGGAAATAGGGTATGTTGTGAGTGGAGTGCTCAATACACCGTTATTATGACAAAATTCAATACATTGCAGGGCCTGGACTGGCCATTGGTAAAGATACAGTGGGCAACGTTTGGATTGTCACTGAGGGTATAACTGGCAAGCTGTGGACAAAGTCTGACCTGTATAGGGCTAAGATTAACAAAGTTAGGGTCCTGCAGGGAGGCAATTACCCAAGATCACAGTATTTAGTGCAGTATAGAGAACAGACATATCACCCCGTGCAGTATAGAGAACAGACATATCACCCCCTGACTTGATCAATACTCATCCGATTACATACATCTTTTGGATTCCAACTCAATGTGTTGTGTTGCAGGGCTGGACCAAGTTTGATTGATGTAGACCTACACATAACGGAAATAGGGTATGTTGTGAGTGGAGTGCTCAATACACCGTTATTATGACCAAATTCAATACATTGCAGGGCCTGGACTGGCCATTGATAAAGATACAGCGGGCAACGTTTGAATTGTCACTGAGGGTATTACTGGCAAGCTGTGGACAAAGTCTGACCTGTATAGGGCTAAGAATAACAAAGTTAGGGTCCTGCAGTGAGGCAATTACCCAAGATCACAGTATTTAGTGCAGTATAGAGAACAGACATATCACCCCCTGACTTGATCAATACTCGTCCGATTACATAAATCTTTTGGATTCCAACTCAATGTGTTGTGTTGTAGGCCTGGACCAAGTTTGATTGATGTAGGCCTACACACAACGGAAATAGGGTATGTTGTGAGTGGAGTGCTCAATACACTGTTATTATGACCAAATTCAATACATTGCAGGGCCTGGACTGGCCATTGATAAAGATACAGCGGGCAACGTTTGGATTGTCACTGAGGGTATTACTGGCAAGCTGTGGACAAAGTCTGACCTGTATAGGGCTAAGAATAACAAAGTTAGGGTCCTGCAGTGAGGCAATTACCCAAGATCACAGTATTTAGTGCAGTATAGAGAACAGACATATCACCCCCTGACTTATCAATACTCATCCGATTACATACATCTTTTGGATTCGAACTCAATGTGTTGTGTTGCAGGGCTGGACCAAGTGTGATTGATGTAGACCTACACATAACGGAAATAGGGTATGTTGTGAGTGGAGTGCTCAATACACCGTTATTATGACCAAATTCAATACATTGCAGGGCCTGGACTGGCCATTGATAAAGATACAGCAGGCAACGTTTGGATTGTCACTGAGGGTATTACTGGCAAGCTGTGGACAAAGTCTGACCTGTATAGGGTTAATAATAACAAAGTAAGGGTCCTGCAGTGAGGCAATTACCCAAGATCACAGTATTTAGTGCAGTATAGAGAACAGACATATCACCCCCTGACTTGATCAATACTCATCCGATTGAATACATCTTTTGGATTCCAAATCAATGTGTTGTGTTGCAGGATTGGACCAAGTTTGATCGATGTAGGCCTACAGATAACGGAAATAGGGTATGTGGTGAGTGAAGTGCTCAATACACATTGCAGGGCCTGGACTGGCCAGTGGTAAAGATACAGTAGGAAACGTTTGGATTGTCACTGAGGGTAGTACTGGCAAGCTGTGGACAAAGTCTGACCTGTATAGGGCTAAGAATAACAAAGTTAGGGTCCTGCAGTGAGGCAATTACCCAAGATCACAGTATTTAGTGCAGTATAGAGAACAGACATATCACCCCCTGACTTGATCAATACTCATCCGATTACATAAATCTTTTGGTTTCCAACTCAATGTGTTGTGTTGTAGGCCTGGACCAAGTTTGATTGATGTAGGCCTACACACAACGGAAATAGGGTATGTTGTGAGTGGAGTGCTCAATACACCGTTATTATGACCAAATTCAATACATTGCAGGGCCTGGACTGGCCATTGATAAAGATACAGCAGGCAACGTTTGGATTGTCACTGAGGGTAGTACTGGCAAGCTGTGGACAAAGTCTGACCTGTATAGGGCTAATAATAACAAAGTAAGGGTCCTGCAGTGAGGCAATTACCCAAGATCACAGTATTTAGTGCAGTATAGAGAACAGACATATCACCCCCTGACTTGATCAATACTCATCCGATTGAATACATCTTTTGGAGTCCAAATCAATGTGTTGTGTTGCAGGGCTGGACCAAGTTTGATCGATGTAGGCCTACACATAACGGAAATAGGGTATGTGGTGAGTGAAGTGCTCAATACACCGTTATTATGACCAAATTCAATACATTGCAGGGCCTGGACTGGCCAGTGGTAAAGATACAATAGGAAACGTTTGGATTGTCACTGAGGGTAATACTGGCAAGCTGTGGACAAAGTCTGACCTGTATAGGGCTAAGAATAACAAAGTTAGGGTCCTGCAGTGAGGCAATTACCCAAGATCACAGTATTTAGTGCAGTATAGAGAACAGACATATCACCCCCTGACTTGATCAATACTCATCCGATTACATACATCTTTTGGATTCCAACTCAATGTGTTTTGTTGTAAGGCTGGACCAAGTGTGATAGATGTAGGCCTACACACAACGGAAATAGGGTATGTTGTGAGTGGAGTGCTCAATACACCGTTATTATGACCAAATTCAATACATTGCAGGGCCTGGACTGGCCATTGATAAAGATACAGCGGGCAACGTTTGAATTGTCACTGAGGGTAGTACTGGCAAGCTGTGGACAAAGTCTGACCTGTATAGGGCTAAGAATAACAAAGTTAGGGTCCTGCAGTGAGGCAATTACCCAAGATCACAGTATTTAGTGCAGTATAGAGAACAGACATATCACCCCCTGACTTGATCAATACTCATCCGATTACATACATCTTTTGGATTCCAACTCAATGTGTTGTGTTGCAGGGCTGGACCAAGTTTGATTGATGTAGACCTACACATAACGGAAATAGGGTATGTTGTGAGTGCAGTGCTCAATACACCGTTATTATGACCAAATTCAATACCTATTTTGATGTAGACATATTAAAATTTTCGAAGTCTCCCACATTTACATTCATTGGGATTACTTTCAGTGCTCCCTTTATTATTTAATCGTCTTCCTTATCTTCCCATTCTCTTCCCTTTACTTTCCTCTTCCTTATTATCTTCATATTCTTATCTTCATCATTTAGTGGGAACTGTTGCAATGCGCCTAGTGTGAAGGCAGTTTTTCTTTCTCTATCTCTATTTTTATCTCTGTCTCTATCGCTATGTCTTGTCTATGTCCATGTCTATGTCTATGTGTATGTGTATGTCTATGTCTATGTCTATGTCTATGCAGTGAGGCAATTACCCAAGATCACAGTATTTAGTGAAGTACAGTACAGACATATCACCCTAACTTGATCAATACTCATCCGACTACATTATATCTTTTGGATTCCAACTCAGTATGTAGTGCTGCAGGGCTGGACCAAGTTTGATTGATATAGTCCTACACATCACGAAAATAAGGTATGTTGTGGGTGGAGTGCTCAATACCCCCGTTACTATGACCAAATTCTTAAACAAAACCCAAAAAATCGAGGAATATCGTTTGGCGATGATAGCGTCTTCCTGTTCGGTGAATGCTTTCCGCTCCTTTTTGGCTGCTGGCTTCGGGAGAGCGTATCCTAGCAGTGAAGCTTGAACAGTAGCAGCTGCAGGCGGCGCAAATCGGTACGAACGACGCTTCAAGAGCAGTCCCGACCTGATCAACTACGATTCCGTGCTGAACGTGATCGCATCCGATCTGATGGACTACGACAGCAGTACCGGTGCAGTTCGAGACTCGATTGCGGATGTGAGGCAGAAGAAAAAGGCACCTGCCTCCATACTTTCCTTGAGTGTCACCAGGGATTCGGAGTTCGATCGAATGCTGTTCAGGAGTCTGGCGGACGAGCTGACACGCAAGAACATCCCCGCCGTGTTTGTGAAAAGCAGCTATTTCACGCCTAGAAGCGAACTTCTGCAACTCTTTCAAAACAACGCCGGTGCGTTCGCCGGCGAGCTGGAGCGTGTGCGGCAGCATCTGGAAGCATTACTCTGGAGAGATTACAGAGCGCTGGTGAACGAAACGAATCGCATCTACTTGTCCAAGTACCCGTTCGAGTCGGTGGCTCTACGTGATCTTGCGCTCTCGTCTCAGCTACCGGGATTCTCCGGGTTCCAGCAAAACTGCGGAGCATCGTGCAGCTATCGCTCAAAGTCGCGCGGTCGGTGGCGAGCAAGTTCAAAGGGCTGGAAGATATGTCATAGACCTATGCCAGCACGGTGGAAGCGCAGCTCATGAACCCGGACCACTTCATGCATGGCCTGCAGAAAATCTTGAGCCATGATAAGGATTTTGTGATCGCTGTGCTGAAGAACAACAGCCGCTCCATTTCAAAAGTCCTAGACATCCTTCGAGGAAATTCCCTGTAGAGTGAGGAAGATGCACGCGTTGAAAGTGATAGAACATGGACATGGCGCTAAGCAACACGGACGTGGAATATTGTCTGAAGAGCGTGAGGGGCTTTGCAGGTGTGTGCAGTTACGATCTTCTACCGCGCATAGAAGATGGCGAGCTGTGCGTCGTCAACACCGACAATGTTCTGCCCCTGTACGATCCGCCCGAAGGTGGACATCACTGGTTGACGGCATGTCGCGAGCGTGACGGTGTGCTGATCTTCGACAGCTTTGGTCGCACTCTGAGCCAAATGGAGCGCGACTATGACGAGCCAGGTCTGGAGCGTTACTTTAGAGAAGCCTTCCCCGCCGGATGCCAGCTCTACACTTACCGTCGAACTCTCCAGGATCGTACGACTGCGGTGTGCGGGCGTTATGCCGTGCTGGTGGGGCGTCTATTTTCTCAGCGTGGCATCGATGGCACCCTGGACGTTTTAAACAGACTATTTAAAGACGACACACGTGCCGACGACCAACTGATCATGACGATGACCGATGACGTCAACGGCGGCGGCGGCAGCGCAAACAAAAGTAGCTGGACGGAGCGGTTGGCGCGTGACATGCACAAGCCACGGAGGGTGCGCTTTCCCCGAAGGCGTGTGATCGTACACGGACTTGGCGATATTTTGGAGTGCAGACCTGGTGGACATGCAAGCGTTTGCCAAATACAACAAGGGTGTACGGTACTTGCGCGCCGTGATCGATCTGTTCAGCAGGTACACCTGGGTGGTGGCGCTCAAGAACAAAACGGGTAGCGCCGTGCGCGATGCGTTTCGCAACATCGTTCAAAGCAGCGAGAGGTCATCACGTAAACTCTGGGTTGATGAGGGAAAGGAGTTCTACAATGCAACGCTAAAACGGTGGTTGACTGAGAACGGCATTGAGATGTACAGCACTCACAACGAGGGAAAGGCCGTGGTCGTGGAGCGCTTCAACAGGACGCTCAAATCGCGCATGTGGCAATACTTTACGGCCAACTCGACCAACATCTACGTGGATGTGCTGCCCCGACTCGTTGACGATTACAATGTCAGAAGGCATCGCAGCATCGGCATGACTCCCGCGGACGCCTCGCGCGAGCGCAACGCAGCGTTTGTACAGGATTTTCCTGCCTAGAGACCGGATGCTCATCCCCCGCGCTTTACCGAAGGTGATCAGGTTAGAATTGCAGTGATCAAACGTCATTTCGAAAAGGGCTACACTCCGAACTGGACGGAAGAGGTGTTTGTCGTGGACGGCGTCCTGCCCACCCGCCCCGTCACCTATCGCATTCGCGATCTCATGGATGAACGCGTTCTGGGTTCGTTCTACGAGCAGCAATTGCAGAAAACGGAGTTGGAAAATCTCTGAAACGATCGAGCCGTTACCGTCTATCAGTGGACGGTGTGCGCGCGCGCGGGTGCGTGCATGCGTTCACTGTTTACGATAGTGGATGTGTACGTTGAACAAGTTGTCAAGTAACGTGATGGTATTCAGCCATTGAATAACAGTTCCTACAAGCCCATCTCTCTCTCTAACATGCTCGACCGTGTCACACGTGCCTGTGTGTGTGTATGTTGCATCCCGTCGCTAACATGCCCAGCCGCACGTGGTCATCGTAAACTGTCGTAGATTTTCGAATTTCGATCGCCTGCTCCATCACGTTGTGCAATGCTGGCGGAAGCTAAGAAAAAGTGGTAAAAAAGTGCTTTGTTTTCCCAAAATGCAAATAAGAAAATTCAGACCAAGAAAGCTCTAGTTGTGTGAAGGAGAGAAAGAAAAAGAGAGAGAGTTATGGAGAAAGCCGCCAGCGCACCCGTTGAACAGTCCCCACAGTCATCCCCTGCATCATATGCACCGCAGGCATCCCCTGCACTGTCACCGCCTGGCTCTCGACTGTCAGCAGCATCCCCTACATCCCTGCCACCGCCTGGCTCTCGACTGTCAGCAGCATCCACACCGACTGTGGAGCGCCGATCAGTAGGATATGTGCGCTCGAACCCCCGACTGGTAACACCGGCATCGTCGTCAGCATCGCCAAGCTCACCATCACCACCACCCCTACCGCCAAGGCGTGTCCCACCACCATCACCACCACGACGCGCTCCACCACCAACTGAACACGCTTCTACACCACCTATCACCCCATCGCCACCCCTCCTGCGAATTCCACCGCCATCACTAGCAGCAGCAAGCCCGGAATCGTCCGTCCAGGTACCACCGTGCATACCTGAATTCAGTTGTAACGTTTCAAATTGCAGGAGGCGCTGTGACATTGGGAACATACGCGGACGATGCACAACTGGATGTATCTTGATAACCCTCGGCGTCATGCAGTTGGCTATCCTGATTGCTGTATGCGTCAAGGTGATGTTGATGTGACTCGGTGTGGGTGCGTGTGTGTGTGTGTGGTGCTAGTGATAGTGTGCTTCTAGTCTATCGCTGGAATATTCCATTTTCCTCGTGCTGCATCCATAGTACTTGCTGGATTGCACACTACATATCTCTCCTCTCTTTCCTACCGTTAGCGTTCTTGCTCTCCTGCTCCCCTCCCCGCCCTTCCACTCCCCATTTTTGTTTACTTTCGTGCACATGTGCAGCTGTGATGCCGAGACCCTTGGTCGGCTGAGCTTGTTGTTGTTGTTGTAGTTCCACTATAAAATCAGTGAATCTTCGGCGCCTGAACTTGGTAGTTTTAAGGTCTGGCTGTTTGACACACCCTCATGTTTTCGACTGGGGTCGTGAGGAGTGAATTCCTGCTTTGGGCATGGAAAAGGGCAAAATATACCCCAAGTTGCAATTTTTCCCCGGGGATGCATTTTTACCCCCAAGTTGCAAAAAAGATGCAAAACATAATGTGGACAAGCCTAGTCCAGTAGTAGATTGCAAAGACAGCACTCATCATCATCATCATCATCATGTGACCAAGCCGCTTTTACGGGCAACAATATTATGAATATAAAACGCAAGGTATTGTAAGAGCAATTTTCTGAAAATAATGTTAAAACACGAAATATAAAAATGCATTATCACACCGTAGCCACTTTTATGGGCAAATTCCAATACAAGGCAATAGGAAAACGAGGATGAAGTTAACCTTTTAACCCAAAGAAAAGACAAAAGATGTCAACAATAGAACTACAAATATAAAAAACAAACATCAGGTCATAAAAACTACTTTCAAACATAACCAAATGACAGCAAAGCGTGGAGAATGAGATTGACTTACAAAACAAAAGTAGTCCTACTATGCTTACAAAACAGAATCTACCTACACCACTAAGGAAGAAACATTAAATCATCATCATCATCATCATCATCATCATCATCCCAGGTCATTGGTTTACTCCGCTGTCGGCTGTCTTTTGCTTTGCTGCGTGCTGCTGTGTTGTGCATACGTGGGGCTCGGTCACGGTACCACCATCCGGCGAGATGTTTTCATGATGTCTCGATTGCCGTGGCCGAGTCAGGTCTAGTTTGTTAAGTATCGTGCTGTGTCCTGACTGTGCATGCGGGATTGGTATGGCGCTTACCCTTTTGTTGCTGTTTTGTTGCTTTCATGCCTTTAAGCATGTAATTGTGTTCAATTGTTGTATTTCATGGAAAAACGATCTTTGCGTTGGATTCATTTAAACTATTATTTGTGTAGGGTTCCACTCCTTCATCTTGGGAAATTGTGTTTTGTTTGCCCAAAGAAGTGGCTTCATCATCAAAAAAAAAAAAAAAAAAAATCATCATCATCATCATCATCATCATCATCATCATCATCATGTGACCAAGCCGCTTTTACGGGCAACAATATTATGAATATAAAACGCAAGGTATTGTAAGAGCAATTTTCTGAAAATAATGTTAAAACACGAAATATAAAAATGCATCATCATCATCATCATCATCATCATCATCATCATCATAATCATCATCATCATCATCATCATCATCATTTTGTTGCTGTTTTGTTGCTTTCATGCCTTTAAGCATGTAATTGTGTTCAATTGTTGTTGTTGTATTTCATGGAAAAACGATCTTTGCGTTGGATTCATTTAAACTATTATTTGTGTAGGGTTCCACTCCTTCATCTTGGGAAATTGTGTTTTGTTTGCCCAAAGAAGTGGCTTCATCATCATCAAAAAAAAAAAAAAAAATCATCATCATCATCATCATCATCATCATCATCATCATCATCATCATCATCATGCGGGATTGGTATGGCGCTTACCCTTTTGTTGCTGTTTTGTTGCTTTCATGCCTTTAAGCATGTAATTGTGTTCAATTGTTGTATTTCATGGAAAAACGATCTTTGCGTTGGATTCATTTAAACTATTATTTGTGTAGGGTTCCACTCCTTCATCTTGGGAAATTGTGTTTTGTTTGCCGAAAGAAGTGGCTTCATCATCAAAAAAAAAAAAAAAAAATCATCATCATCATCATCATCATCAGGCGTATAAACATACAACATACTGTTGATTGATCTAAGTCAGACTAGTCATTCGATGGAGGTGTGATCTTACCTCTGTACATGAAGCGGTTCATCAGCCTTCCATCACTTCTCACTGTGACGTATGAAACGCCACACGGAACATGCTCAGCATCTCGAACGGTGTGTGGGCCATGCTGCGCCGCACATGGCTTCACCAGGCATTCGGTGTCAGCGTAGATGACGTAGGGCATTTTCATCACCTTGACGATGTCCTTGAACATCAATTTTTCGCCCGAATCGGGCATTTCAACGGCAGCAAACTTTACATCTTTGCAGTACCGTTGGTGTCGTTCGAGCGTCTCGACACTGTTGTGTGAAGAGAGGCAACGCATGCAGAAATGCACTCTTGCCTTCTTCTTCCGCTTATGGGCACACAGCGCACTAAAGTTCTTAATCCACGCAAAGTGGTTGACACCATCGTCGTGGATGACCAGCAGGTTGATGGCATCGTCTGCGCCTGTCAATTTGAGTGGGTAAAGATCATCCTCATATCCAAAGACGTTGATGGACAAGGCATTGGCTTTTTCCACCTGCAGGGTAACAACAACAGCAAACGTCGTTGCTTGAGACGTCAGATGCGAGCAAGTTGTCATGACTTCAAGACAGCTATTTCACAAAACAACGACATGTGACAAGGACTCGATCAAGAGAACCTTACCTCGTAAACGTCGACGAGAGAAGCCGGACAATCAACGTCCGTTACATCGAGATTGTCAGCATACGGCATATAGTTGGTCACTCGATCAACGTGATCGGCTGCCGGGTGTAGTGCTGATAGAACAGCCCACTTCAGACATTGATCGTCACGGTTCCTCACGTTGACGACTGTCTCGAAGCGGCTATGGTTTTTGGTAGTGGCAGATAGGATGAGATGCGCATCGGTCGGTAGCGAGCAATGTCCAAGTGGACGCTCTTCACTTGGATCACCACCCAGTCGGATCTTTCACGAATCCAGGCTTCCAGCTTCTGAATAATGTGGTCGATGGACGACTTCAGTACGTCCTCCACTTCCAAGGCTTGAAGCACAGTCTGCGCTTTACTCCGGAAAAATGTGCAGGTCGAGAGCATGCTAGAAACTTGTGATTGTGTTGCAGGGCTGGACAAAGTTTGATTGATGTAGGCCTACACTTAACGGAAATAGGGTATGTTGTGAGTGGAGTGCTCAATACACCGTTATTATGACCAAATTCAATACATTGCAGGGCCTGGACTGGCCATTGATAAAGATACAGTGGGCAACGTTTGAATTGTCACTGAGGGTAGTACTGGCAAGCTGTGGACAAAGTCTGACCTGTATAGGGCTAAGAATAACAAAGTTAGGCCGGTCTTGCAGTGAGGCAATTACCCAAGATCACAGTATTTAGTGCAGTATAGAGAACAGACATATCACCCCCTGACTTGATCAATACTCATCCGATTACATAAATCTTTTGGATTCCAACTCAATGTGTTTTGTTGTAAGGCTGGACCAAGTGTGATAGATGTAGGCCTACACACAACGGAAATAGGGTATGTTGTGCGTGGAGTGCTCAATACACCGTTATTATGACAAAATTCAATACATTGCAGGGCCTGGACTGGCCATTGGTAAAGATACAGCGGGCAACGTTTGGATTGTCACTGAGGGTATTACTGGCAAGCTGTGGACAAAGTCTGACCTGTATAGGGCTAAGAATAACAAAGTTAGGGTCTTGCAGTGAGGCAATTACCCAAGATCACAGTATTTAGTGCAGTATAGAGAACAGACATATCACCCCCTGACTTGATCAATACTCATCCGATTACATACATCTTTTAAATTCCAACTCAATGTGTTGTGTTGTAGGGCTGGACCAAGTTTGATAGATGTAGGCCTACACGCAACGGCAATAGAGTATGTTGTGAGTGGAGTGCTCAATACACCGTTATTATGACCAAATTCAATACATTGCAGAGCCTGGACTGGCCATTGGTAAAGATACAGCGGGCAACGTTTGGATTGGCACTGAGGGTAGTACTGGCAAGCTGTGGACAAAGTCTGACCTGTATAGGGCTAAGAATAACAAAGTTAGGGTCCTGCAGTGAGGCAATTACCCAAGATCACAGTATTTAGTGCAGTATAGAGAACAGACGTATCACCCCCTGACCTGATCAATACTCATCCGATTACATACATCTTTTGGATTCCAACTCAATGTGTTTTGTTGCAGGGCTGGACCAAGTTTGATAGATGTAAACCTACACATAACGGAAATAGGGTATGTTGTGAGTGCAGTGCTCAATACACCGTTATTATGACCAAATTCAATACATTGCAGGGCCTGGACTGGCCATTGGTGAAGATACAGCGGGCAACGTTTGGACTGTCACTGAGGGTAGTACTGGCAAGCTGTGGACAAAGTCTGACCTGTATAGGGCTAAGAATAACAAAGTTAGGGTCCTGCAGTGAGGCAATTACCCAAGATCACAGTATTTAGTGCAGTATAGAGAACAGACGTATCACCCCCTGACTTGATCAATACTCATCCGATTACATACATCTTTTGGATTCCAACTCAATGTGTTTTGTTGCAGGGCTGGACCAAGGTTGATTGATTTAGACCTACACATAACGGAAATAGGGTATGTTGTGAGTGGAGTGCTCAATACACCGTTATTATGACCAAATTCAATACATTGCAGGGCCTGGACTGGCCATTGATAAAGATACAGCGGGCAACGTTTGAATTGTCACTGAGGGTAGTACTGGCAAGCTGTGGACAAAGTCTGACCTGTATAGGGCTAAGAATAACAAAGTTAGGGTCCTGCAGTGAGGCAATTACCCAAGATCACAGTAATTAGTGCAGTATAGAGAACAGACATATCACCCCCTGACTTGATCAATACTCATCCGATCACATAACTCTTTTGGATTCTAACTCAATGTGTTTTGTTGTAAGGCTAGACCAAGTTTGATAGATGTAGGCCTACACACAACGGAAATAGGGTATGTTGTGAGTGGAGTGCTCAATACACCGTTATTATGACAAAATTCAATACATTGCAGGGCCTGGACTGGCCATTGGTAAAGATACAGTGGGCAACGTTTGGATTGTCACTGAGGGTATAACTGGCAAGCTGTGGACAAAGTCTGACCTGTATAGAGCTAAGAATAACAAAGTTAGGGTCCTGCAGGGAGGCAATTACCCAAGATCACAGTATTTAGTGCAGTATAGAGAACAGACATATCACCCCCTGACTTGATCAATACTCATCCGATCACATAAATCTTTTGGATTCCAACTCCATGTGTTTTGTTGTAAGGCTGGACCAAGTTTGATAGATGTAGGCCTACACACAACGGAAATAGGGTATGTTGTGAGTGGAGTGCTCAATACACCGTTATTATGACAAAATTCAATACATTGCAGGGCCTGGACTGGCCATTGGTAAAGATACAGTGGGCAACGTTTGGATTGTCACTGAGGGTATAACTGGCAAGCTGTGGACAAAGTCTGACGTGTATAGGGCTAAGAATAACAAAGTTAGGGTCCTGCAGGGAGGCAATTACCCAAGATCACAGTATTTAGTGCAGTATAGAGAACAGACATATCACCCCCTGACTTGATCAATACTCATCCGATCACATAAATCTTTTGGATTCCAACTCAATGTGTTGTGTTGTAGGCCTGGACCAAGTTTGATTGATGTAGGCCTACACACAACGGAAATAGGGTATGTTGTGAGTGGAGTGCTCAATACACCGTTATTATGACCAAATTCAATACATTGCAGGGCCTGGACTGGCCATTGATAAAGATACAGCGGGCAACGTTTGGATTGTCACTGAGGGTATTACTGGCAAGCTGTGGACAAAGTCTGACCTGTATAGGGCTAAGAATAACAAAGTTAGGGTCCTGCAGTGAGGCAATTACCCAAGATCACAGTATTTAGTGCAGTATAGAGAACAGACATATCACCCCCTGACTTGATCAATACTCATCCGATCACATAAATCTTTTGGATTCCAACTCAATGTGTTTTGTTGTAAGGCTGGACCAGGTTTGATAGATGTAGACCTACACATAACGGAAATAGGGTATGCTGTGAGTGCAGTGCTCAATACACCGTTATTATGACCAAATTCAATACATTGCAGGGCCTGGACTGGCCATTGGTGAAGATACAGCGGGCAACGTTTGGATTGTCACTGAGGGTAGTACTGGCAAGCTGTGGACAAAGTCTGACCTGTATAGGGCTAAGAATAACAAAGTTAGGGTCCTGCAGTGAGGCAATTACCCAAGATCACAGTAATTAGTGCAGTATAGAGAACAGACATATCACCCCCTGACTTGATCAATACTCATCCGATCACATAACTCTTTTGGATTCCAACTCAATGTGTTTTGTTGTAAGGCTGGACCAAGTTTGATAGATGTAGGCCTACACACAACGGAAATAGGGTATGTTGTGAGTGGAGTGCTCAATACACCGTTATTATGACCAAATTCAATACATTGCAGGGCCTGGACTGGCCATTGATAAAGATACAGCAGGCAACGTTTGGATTGTCACTGAGGGTATTACTGGCAAGCTGTGGACAAAGTCTGACCTGTATAGGGCTAAGAATAACAAAGTTAGGGTCCTGCTGTGAGGCAATTACCCAAGATCACAGTATTTAGTACAGTATAGAGAACAGACATATCACCCCCTGACTTGATCAATACTCATCCGATTACATACATTTTTTGGATTCCAACTCAATGTGTTGTGTTGCAGGGCTGGACCAAGTTTGATTGATGTAGACCTACACATAACGGAAATAGGGTATGTTGTGAGTGGAGTGCTCAATACACCGTTATTATGACCAAATTCAATACATTGCAGGGCCTGGACTGGCCATTGATAAAGATACAGCGGGCAACGTTTGGATTGTCATTGAGGGTAGTACTGGCAAGCTGTGGACAAAGTCTGACCTGTATAGGGCTAAGAATAACAAAGTTAGGGTCCTGCAGTGAGGCAATTACCCAAGATCACAGTATTTAGTGCAGTATAGAGAACAGACATATCACCCCCTGACTTGATCAATACTAGTCCGATTACATAAATCTTTTGGTTTCCAACTCAATGTGTTGTGTTGTAGGCCTGGACCAAGTTTGATTGATGTAGGCCTACACACAACGGAAATAGGGTATGTTGTGAGTGGAGTGCTCAATACACCGTTATTATGACCAAATTCAATACATTGCAGGGCCTGGACTGGCCATTGATAAAGATACAGCAGGCAACGTTTGGATTGTCACTGAGGGTATTACTGGCAAGCTGTGGACAAAGTCTGACCTGTATAGGGCTAAGAATAACAAAGTTAGGGTCCTGCAGTGAGGCAATTACCCAAGATCACAGTATTTAGTGCAGTATAGAGAACAGACATATCACCCCCTGACTTGATCAATACTCATCCGATCACATAAATCTTTTGGATTCCAACTCCATGTGTTTTGTTGTAAGGCTGGACCAAGTTTGATAGATGTAGGCCTACACACAACGGAAATAGGGTATGTTGTGAGTGGAGTGCTCAATACACCGTTATTATGACAAAATTCAATACATTGCAGGGCCTGGACTGGCCATTGGTAAAGATACAGTAGGCAACGTTTGGATTGTCACTGAGGGTATAACTGGCAAGCTGTGGACAAAGTCTGACGTGTATAGGGCTAAGAATAACAAAGTTAGGGTCCTGCAGGGAGGCAATTACCCAAGATCACAGTATTTAGTGCAGTATAGAGAACAGACATATCACCCCCTGACTTGATCAATACTCATCCGATCACATAAATCTTTTGGATTCCAATTCAATGTGTTGTGTTGTAGGCCTGGACCAAGTTTGATTGATGTAGGCCTACACACAACGGAAATAGGGTATGTTGTGAGTGGAGTGCTCAATACACCGTTATTATGACCAAATTCAATACATTGCAGGGCCTGGACTGGCCATTGATAAAGATACAGCGGGCAACGTTTGGATTGTCACTGAGGGTATTACTGGCAAGCTGTGGACAAAGTCTGACCTGTATAGGGCTAAGAATAACAAAGTTAGGGTCCTGCAGTGAGGCAATTACCCAAGATCACAGTATTTAGTGCAGTATAGAGAACAGACATATCACCCCCTGACTTGATCAATACTCATCCGATCACATAAATCTTTTGGATTCCAACTCAATGTGTTTTGTTGTAAGGCTGGACCAGGTTTGATAGATGTAGACCTACACATAACGGAAATAGGGTATGTTGTGAGTGCAGTGCTCAATACACCGTTATTATGACCAAATTCAATACATTGCAGGGCCTGGACTGGCCATTGGTGAAGATACAGCGGGCAACGTTTGGATTGTCACTGAGGGTAGTACTGGCAAGCTGTGGACAAAGTCTGACCTGTATACGGCTAAGAATAACAAAGTTAGGGTCCTGCAGTGAGGCAATTACCCAAGATCACAGTATTTAGTGCAGTATAGAGAACAGACGTATCACCCCCTGACTTGATCAATACTCATCCGATTACATACATCTTTTGGATTCCAACTCAATGTGTTTTGTTGCAGGGCTGGACCAAGTTTGATTGATTTAGACCTACACATAACGGAAATAGGGTATGTTGTGAGTGGAGTGCTCAATACACCGTTATTATGACCAAATTCAATACATTGCAGGGCCTGGACTGGCCATTGATAAAGATACAGCAGGCAACGTTTGGATTGTCACTGAGGGTATTACTGGCAATCTGTGGACAAAGTCTGACCTGTATAGGGCTAAGAATAACAAAGTTAGGGTCCTGCTGTGAGGCAATTACCCAAGATCACAGTATTTAGTACAGTATAGAGAACAGACATATCACCCCCTGACTTGATCAATACTCATCCGATTACATACATGTTTTGGATTCCAACTCAATGTGTTGTGTTGCAGGGCTGGACCAAGTTTGATTGATGTAGACCTACACATAACGGAAATAGGGTATGTTGTGAGTGGAGTGCTCAATACACCGTTATTATGACCAAATTCAATACATTGCAGGGCCTGGACTGGCCATTGATAAAGATACAGCGGGCAACGTTTGGATTGTCATTGAGGGTAGTACTGGCAAGCTGTGGACAAAGTCTGACCTGTATAGGGCTAAGAATAACAAAGTTAGGGTCCTGCAGTGAGGCAATTACCCAAGATCACAGTATTTAGTGCAGTATAGAGAACAGACATATCACCCCCTGACTTGATCAATACTAGTCCGATTACATAAATCTTTTGGTTTCCAACTCAATGTGTTGTGTTGTAGGCCTGGACCAAGTTTGATTGATGTAGGCCTACACACAACGGAAATAGGGTATGTTGTGAGTGGAGTGCTCAATACACCGTTATTATGACCAAATTCAATACATTGCAGGGCCTGGACTGGCCATTGATAAAGATACAGCAGGCAACGTTTGGATTGTCACTGAGGGTATTACTGGCAAGCTGTGGACAAAGTCTGACCTGTATAGGGCTAAGAATAACAAAGTTAGGGTCCTGCAGTGAGGCAATTACCCAAGATCACAGTATTTAGTGCAGTATAGAGAACAGACATATCACCCCCTGACTTGATCAATACTCATCCGATCACATAAATCTTTTGGATTCCAACTCCATGTGTTTTGTAGTAAGGCTGGACCAAGTTTGATAGATGTAGGCCTACACACAACGGAAATAGGGTATGTTGTGAGTGGAGTGCTCAATACACCGTTATTATGACAAAATTCAATACATTGCAGGGCCTGGACTGGCCATTGGTAAAGATACAGTAGGCAACGTTTGGATTGTCACTGAGGGTATAACTGGCAAGCTGTGGACAAAGTCTGACGTGTATAGGGCTAAGAATAACAAAGTTAGGGTCCTGCAGGGAGGCAATTACCCAAGATCACAGTATTTAGTGCAGTATAGAGAACAGACATATCACCCCCTGACTTGATCAATACTCATCCGATCACATAAATCTTTTGGATTCCAACTCAATGTGTTGTGTTGTAGGCCTGGACCAAGTTTGATTGATGTAGGCCTACACACAACGGAAATAGGGTATGTTGTGAGTGGAGTGCTCAATACACCGTTATTATGACCAAATTCAATACATTGCAGGGCCTGGACTGGCCATTGATAAAGATACAGCGGGCAACGTTTGGATTGTCACTGAGGGTATTACTGGCAAGCTGTGGACAAAGTCTGACCTGTATAGGGCTAAGAATAACAAAGTTAGGGTCCTGCAGTGAGGCAATTACCCAAGATCAGAGTATTTAGTGCAGTATAGAGAACAGACATATCACCCCCTGACTTGATCAATACTCATCCGATCACATAAATCTTTTGGATTCCAACTCAATGTGTTTTGTTGTAAGGCTGGACCAGGTTTGATAGATGTAGACCTACACATAACGGAAATAGGGTATGTTGTGAGTGCAGTGCTCAATACACCGTTATTATGACCAAATTCAATACATTGCAGGGCCTGGACTGGCCATTGGTGAAGATACAGCGGGCAACGTTTGGATTGTCAATGAGGGTAGTACTGGCAAGCTGTGGACAAAGTCTGACCTGTATACGGCTAAGAATAACAAAGTTAGGGTCCTGCAGTGAGGCAATTACCCAAGATCACAGTATTTAGTGCAGTATAGAGAACAGACGTATCACCCCCTGACTTGATCAATACTCATCCGATTACATACATCTTTTGGATTCCAACTCAATGTGTTTTGTTGCAGGGCTGGACCAAGTTTGATTGATTTAGACCTACACATAACGGAAATAGGGTATGTTGTGAGTGGAGTGCTCAATACACCGTTATTATGACCAAATTCAATACATTGCAGGGCCTGGACTGGCCATTGATAAAGATACAGCAGGCAACGTTTGGATTGTCACTGAGGGTATTACTGGCAATCTGTGGACAAAGTCTGACCTGTATAGGGCTAAGAATAACAAAGTTAGGGTCCTGCTGTGAGGCAATTACCCAAGATCACAGTATTTAGTACAGTATAGAGAACAGACATATCACCCCCTGACTTGATCAATACTCATCCGATTACATACATTTTTTGGATTCCAACTCAATGTGTTGTGTTGCAGGGCTGGACCAAGTGTGATTGATGTAGACCTACACATAACGGAAATAGGGTATGTTGTGAGTGGAGTGCTCAATACACCGTTATTATGACCAAATTCAATACATTGCAGGGCCTGGACTGGCCATTGATAAAGATACAGCGGGCAACGTTTGGATTGTCATTGAGGGTAGTACTGGCAAGCTGTGGACAAAGTCTGACCTGTATAGGGCTAAGAATAACAAAGTTAGGGTCCTGCAGTGAGGCAATTACCCAAGATCACAGTATTTAGTGCAGTATAGAGAACAGACATATCACCCCCTGACTTGATCAATACTAGTCCGATTACATAAATCTTTTGGTTTCCAACTCAATGTGTTGTGTTGTAGGCCTGGACCAAGTATGATTGATGTAGGCCTACACACAACGGAAATAGGGTATGTTGTGAGTGGAGTGGTCAATACACCGTTATTATGACCAAATTCAATACATTGCAGGGCCTGGACTGGCCATTGATAAAGATACAGCAGGCAACGTTTGGATTGTCACTGAGGGTATTACTGGCAAGCTGTGGACAAAGTCTGACCTGTATAGGGCTAAGAATAACAAAGTTAGGGTCCTGCAGTGAGGCAATTACCCAAGATCACAGTATTTAGTGCAGTATAGAGAACGGACATATCACCCTCTGACTTGATCAATACTCATCCGATTACATACATCTTTTGGATTCCAACTCAATGTGTTGTGTTGCAGGGCTGGACCAAGTTTAATTTATTTAGGGCTACACACATCGGAAATAGGGTATGTTGTGTGTGGAGTGCTCAATACACCGTTATTATGACCAAATTCAATACATTGCAGGGCCTGGACTGGCCATTGATAAACATACAGCGGGCAACGTTTGGATTGTCACTGAGGGTATTACTGGCAAGCTGTGGACAAAGTCTGACCTGTAAAGGGCTAAGAATAACAAAGTTAGGGTCCTGCAGTGAGGCAATTACCCAAGATCACAGTATTTAGTGCAGTATAGAGAACAGACATATCACCCCCTGACTTGATCAATACTCATCCGATTACATAAATCGTTTGGATTCCAACTCAATGTGTTTTGTTGTAAGGCTGGACCAAGTGTGATAGATGTAGGCCTACACATAACGGAAATAGGGTATGTTGTGAGTGGAGTGCCCAATACAGTCAACTTCGCTTATAACGACATTCGGCGGGGCATCAAAAAAGTGTCCTTATTCGCGAAGTGTCGTTATACCCAAAGTCTCATTTTATGTATTACAGTTGGAAGGGACTTTGCTCTGGGCATGGAAATGCTGTCGTTATTCGCGAATTGTCGTTATATCCGCAGTCGTTATTAGCGAAGTTGACTGTACACCGTTATTATGACCAAATTCAATACATTGCAGGGCCTGGACTGGCCATTGGTGAAGATACAGCGGGCAACGTTTGGATTGTCACTGAGGGTAGTACTGGCAAGCTGTGGAAAAAGTCTGACTTGTATAGGGCTAAGAATAACAAAGGTAGGGTCCTGCAGTGAGGCAATTACCCAAGATCACAGTATTTAGTGCAGTATAGAGAACAGACATACTCATCCGATTACATAAATCTTTTGGATTCCAACTCAATGTGTTTTGTTGTAAGGCTGGACCAAGTGTGATAGATGTAGGCCTACACACAACGGAAATAGGGTATGTTGTGAGTGGAGTGCTCAATACACCGTTATTATGACCAAATTCAATACATTGCAGGGCCTGGACTGGCCATTGGTAAAGATACAGCGGGCAACGTTTGAATTGTCACTGAGGGTAGTACTGGCAAGCTGTGGACAAAGTCTGACCTGTATAGGGCTAAGAATAACAAAGTTAGGGTCCTGCAGTGAGGCAATTACCCAAGATCACAGTACTTAGTGCAGTATACAGTACAGAGATATCACCCCATAACGTGATCAATACTCATCCGAATACATACATAATTTGGATTCCACCTCAGTATATAGTGTTCCAGTGCTGGACCAAGTTCAATTGATGTATTCCTACACATGGCGGAAATAGGGTGTTGTGAATTGAGTATGCATTTCGCTGTTGGTGTGACAAAATTCAATATATTGCAGGGCCTACATTGGTCATTGGTAAAGGTACTGAGGCCTGCGCCTGGATTCCAGCTCAGCATAGTATTGGTAAACTGTGGACATCGTTTGAGCTGTATAGGACTAATATTAACAAAGTTAGAGTCTCGCAATGAGACAATTACAAAGAACACAGTATTTAATGCATTATACAATACTACCAAGCCATACTGTCCTGCCACACATGACAATCCATGATAACAATTTACATTACACGAATCCATCATCACATACACCCGTGCCACACTCCACAGCTACAATACAATCATATGGCCAGTTCCTTACAACAATCCAGCTCTTCTACACACACTCATCATTCCTCATTTCACCCACTCCCTCTGAAGTCTCCCACCCCGCCCGCTACTCTTTCTTTTTTTTCTTCGTGTGATTTAATACCTTACCACTAGTACCGCCTTGCGTTTTCGTTCTATTCGCTGCTATGTGTGATTGTACATGTCGCCTCTTACTTTTCCTTCGCATGTGGACATGCGCCCGCAAAGGGGAGAGCTGTGTTAGGGTAGAAATGCATATGTAATAGGTCGCCGAGTGGTATCAGGAGGCACACACAAGAAGACTGGTTAATATTATGTTCTTCGGCTCAATCTGCCTGAAGTTATGTATACAACTGCTCCGGCTCAATCTGCCTGGAGGGACTCGGAAAGGAATACAACTGCTCCGGCTCAATCTGCCAGGAGGGACTCTGTTCTGTTCTGTTCTGTTATGTTCTGTTATGTTATGTTATAAAGAAATGAGTAAAGCATGGCAGCTTTTATAGGGCGAAAAGGAAGGAGATCATCATACTATTCATAGAGTCTGCATGAGCCATGAGTCATGAAAAAGGGCAGAAGTCTGTTGTGTCAGTCCAAACAGAACTTGGGAAGGCATAGCAACAGTATCTAAATGTATAAGGATGAAAGAAGCAAACGGAACTTTGGAGGAGAACAGAGGCCAGGGAGGGCATTAGCAAATGGATGCAAACAGGATCTAGAAAGGGTCATGACTGTCCGCATGACCTCAGTCAGGGTCAGGGAGGTACAGTACAACATGTGGGTGTTAGTTCTACATGTACATACAGGTACATACAGGTGTGATGATCTAAACTAGCAAAGATAATTATGTAGTATGCAATCCAGCAAGCGCAAGAGAAACAAGTGGTGAGAAGTGATATAATTAGCTTTGCAGGCTTGTCAGCA
The DNA here is from genome assembly GCF_964019385.1 of Sycon ciliatum. NCBI lineage: Eukaryota > Metazoa > Porifera > Calcarea > Leucosolenida > Sycettidae > Sycon > Sycon ciliatum. Next base: position 30,370,047 of record NC_088651.1, on the reverse strand, counting down.
AAGGAGTGACAAGAGTCATTCAGTGCATGTACGTGTACATGTGACATGATTAGAGGTAAAAATAGATGTAGATGTAGTAGTCAGCTACAGTTCAGTACTAGCAAGTCAGGGATACTACACATACATTATAATTATTATGACATGTACATGACTTGATTGCGACTACTAGTACATGTAGTAGTACAATGCACGTACATGTAAACGTAAGACTCGTCATAAGCTATAATTAGATCTCCCATGCTTGTAACCTTGTTGTCAGCACTTCTTGAACTAGTACTTCTACCACTTCCTTTTAGTTAGTCAATCACGTCGTTGATTTCGGACTGTTCCATGCCTTCCAAGTAATATGCCCGATGAGTAATGTTGCTGACTAAATTGCATAATATAGATATCTCACCTTCTAGAATACCTCGCTTAGTCATTATGTTAATGTTACGCAATGCTCACTTCATCTACATGTATAGCAATGATGATCTAGGTTTACCTTCTCCGCTATTCTAGAACTTGTAGAAGGATGATTTCGTAATCCTCGTCTTACCACCAACCTTAGTTCTTTACCTTCGCTATAAAAGCTGCTGCCTTTCTAGTTTCCTGCAGACCAGTTCCCTGGAGATTAGTTTCATGCTAGACTACAGTGTATTACCTGAGAACGCTTTCTCTCTCTCTCTGAATAAGTGTGCAATTCTGTATGATAACCATTATCCATTACTGTGCCCTCGTGCTCTGCCGACTGAGTGAAACCGGGACTTGACAGTTTTGAGCTTGTTCTCGACCAGTGTAGCTGTTGCAGACGTGTATCTACAACCGATTGGCATTTAGAGGTGAGCACTGGGTATTTTGACTGCGTTAAGTACCGGCAAGTTACCTTTGTATTATGAAATCCAATCCCTTTATTGGCTGGCCTATACATTGATCTAACACCGATGTTCGATGGGGTAGGCATTTTGAAATTATCGTAACTTGGTCAAATCTTGGTCTTTCGGAGAGATCGAAATATGTAGGTCGAAGAGAAAACTCTCAGCTGTCGCCTCGAACAATTTCCAAAGCGATACAAAGAGCGGTTCGTGAGTTATAGCACTCGTAATATTGGTCCCGGGAAATTTGTGCTCAGAGTGCGATG
>NC_088651.1:30308727-30368727 GCF_964019385.1 Sycon ciliatum | reverse complement strand
GAGGCGGGGGTTGGTGTCTTCCAGGAATCGTGTTCTCTTCGTAGCGTTTAAGAGCAGTGACATTAAACACGGGATGGCAGCGAAGTTCACGGGGTAGTTCCAAGCGAAAAGCATTCGCTCCAATCTTAGCCTGGATACGATACGGACCAAACCACTTGGGTTGCAACTTCCGAGAGGGCTGGCCACGAGCTTCCGGGGTCAGTAGAAAGTCTCTGTAGACAAGAACGCTATCACCAACCTTCAAATCACTGGGCGTTCTCGTCTGGTCTGCGTATAGAGCTTGCCTTGCCTGGGCGTCGAGCATAGCATCTCGAGCTATCCTTAGTGCGGCTTCCTGCTCATTAAGCCAATCGACCGAATCACTCCTTTCCCCTCCCGTAAGAATGAATTCGGGCGGGGACTTAGGGTCAAACCCATAGTTCAGATAGAACGGTGTATTAGCTACAGATGACTGTTGTGAACTATTTATTGCAAACTCGCAGAGTGGTAGAAGCGAATCCCAATTGTCCTGTCTCAAGTTCACAAATGCTCTTAGAACATCTCCCACTTGCCGGTTAACTCTCTCTGTCAAACCATCCATTTGAGGGTGGTTAGCAGTGCTGAATGCCAATAGACCGATCCCCTTATTATACTGGGTTCGAGCACGGGGGCAACCTTACTCGCGATCGAGCTAGTTTTTGAACGTGACAGCATCTTTGACAGTGTGTTTCAGGTTTGTTTTGGAATGTCTTCTGCTTAGTTCAAGTAGTTTGCGATGGCTTCGAGCGGTGCTGAACCTCCTGCTGGTAGGAGCAGAGTCTCCGAGAGAGACATGGACTGTGATGCAGCTGTAGGATTTTTTCAAGGCGCGGGAGGGAACGATCTCGGGCCACAAACAGGAGTTACTCCAGAGGTGAGTTTTGCTGTTGTTGAAATATTCGAATCGTGAATCGTGTTTTGAGATTTATTTTGTGCCTAGGCTTTAGCAGACCGTATTTCTTTCTCCTTGAGATCGGTGCTGAAGACAATAGTAACCTTTTTCTGGTCTGCCTTTTACTCTCCAGAGCCATCTTCTATGAAGGTAACCGTGGTGCTGCCAAGTCACCAAGTCGCGATCGCGATCAGCAGCCCTGAAGTGGAAAAATCGATTTTCCAACGATCTGGTTGGACATCAGCCACTAAAGTACTTCTGATTTGCCTGTAGTGACAACAGCAGCCATCCTTGGACACCTTGCAAAGACAGGAAAAGCCACTGGTGGAAGCGACTGCTATGAGGTGACGATAGCAGTGCAGTGGTGATCGCTGTTTTGTCAAGTCGAAGGGCTAGCCAACCCAGAGGAAGCAAAAAAACCGATGAGCAGTGCGTGGTATTTGTTGAGCGTGAAGAGCTAGAGGAGGATAGTGCAAACACATGGACGGAGTGGATGGTGTTTGAAGAACAGTGTGCTGTGTGCCGGCTGGTGGTGATGGTGGTCTTTGTCAGCATGTATTCGTGCTGCTTCTTGTGGTGGAACACTTCTCGCCCAGGAAGGCAGATTGCGTGCTCCCTGGCCCTCAGTCGGCAATGGGGCATTTGTTCCAGGAACATTACCCCAGAGCCAGTGATGAGTCGTACCTTTGAAAAGTTTGAAGCTTGCTGTTAATCGCAAGCGTAGCGCAGTGGATTGCTCCCTCTTCGAAGCACGAGGGCCAAAGCTTGCCGCTGTCTACAGCAAAGTGTGTGTGCGGTTCTTTCGAACCTATGAATATACCCCCCCCCTCTATCTCTTAGGAAGACTGCATGTTCAGAGTGAACTATTTTCTAGTATATTTAATGTGAGACGGGCTGTTTACGCCCAAGATGAAGATACAGTTTTTTTCCGTTTCTATACCTTCCTAATAAAATACATCGTGACAGAGCTTTCGGTCATACTCCGCTGTACTACATCCTCAACCCGCCACCACCATGCGCTCTTGGCCGAACTAATGCACGAAGCATAAACACACCAGCACAGCAAGGACACTTCCGTTGACAGATATTATTTACGCCTCTAGACAGCTGTTTCGTTTCTTCTAGCTCATTGTTAGAGGAGGATAGTAGCAGGATATTAATGATGAAATAATATAAGATGATACTAGTAGACGGTTTATGGTCCGATATTGATGATTGGAGATCTAAGAAAGCAATGACAGTGATTGCGAAATGGATAATATTATCATGATTATATGCCAGTCTGGTAATGTGTTGTACTAGTGAACAGTATTGAAATCATCACTGCATTCGATGCAAATATTGGTATACCTTTGGTTTCAGTATTGGAAAAAAAACCTGGTTGATTTGGTTGCATCTGCGACTGGCTACCGGGTGTTGTGACCGGCAATGTTACCATGGGAGAAAATAAGAGCGCAAGGATCTGTTGGGTCTTGTTGTGCTGTCCCGGTGTGAGAACCCTAAGTGCATGGCAAAATAGAGCTGCTTCATCCCCATTGCAGAATGTCTTGCGGTACATGGCATTGATGACTGAACATCTCGCCAGCTCACCCAGATGGGAATCATGCCCAAACGGAGGAACAAGACATCTTTCCAGCTCAGCTAGCTATATACCGTGAAACGGATGGTTAACTTGTGCCACGCATGCCAGCTTCTGTTCCATTCGGCCCAGGCTTAGACACATCAATGCCAATAGCAGCTGATCCTTCATTACATGCTCATTGGCGATTTACGGCCACCTCCAACTGTATCCGCCGTCCCTCAGCTTCCGTCTTCGCAGATCTGGCGCGGCGCATTACGTTTTCTCAGCTAGGCTCAAAGAAGTCCCACAGAGCGATCCAAACACCTGAAGGCAAACCAGTCAGAAACTGGAGCGGCTCAGAGTCTTTCTTTATGTTATTGTACGTAAGCTGTTTTTCGGCTTTCTTCACCCCAGTCCTCACATCGTCCAACTGCTCCACGAGACTCTGTACACGAGCTCTACTTGCTGCCAACTCCTGATGCAGATGCTGCACTTCCATTACAGGACCAAACTGCACTAAGCCAGGTTCCTTTCCAACTCAAAATGCCGTTGCCTCTCAGCAAAATACTGGTTTGCGAGCATGGGGAGCTCGTGATGCAGACGCTGCACTTCCATGACCGAACTGCACTAGGCTCAGCAAATACTGTTTTGCGATCATGGGGAGCAGGGCGTCCAGACTCCACTCTCTTGCGAAAAGCAAACCTGGTACCGTAGGACAGCTGTTTGGTTTCCTGGACTCATCCTGTCCTTGTAGAGCTGGGCAAAACGATTTCGATTTCGGGATCGAAATGATCGCTGCAACTCAAATATTCAGAGTGACCCTAAAACTACGTCCTTCCTCACGGGGAATAGCCTGGATCCGCTTGCTCCAGGCCGCAGTGGCTCCACACGAGGAAAGGAGTGAAATGACTTGTTTGCTTCGTCCTCCTGTTCTGACAGTGAGGAACGCAGCAATGTTCTTAGAAGGCATCCTGAAGTCGTAAAAAGGAAGACGTCTAAACAAAAACAAAACAGCTCAAATCAAAAGTCCTTGTGGCATTTTTTTGTAGACAGGCTTGCACTGCATGTAGATCTCGTGTGCTCTGCACTTCGCATGCGAGAAGTCACGCACAGTCGCGGTGAGGTCGCGTGTGTGCAGCAGGATCCCACGCGACTGCGGAGTTGCCCCCTTGCTCGAACCCAGACAATAATAAGGGGATCGGTCTATTTAGTTCCTAGCTGAGAGAATACTTCTTTGAAAAAAGCTGCAGTGAATCGTGGATCGCGATCGGAAACAATGGTTGAGCTCAGCCCGTGCAGACGAAACACGTTTTGAATGTACAGTTGAGCGCTGCCCTTAGCATCAATCTTCGAGTTTGTTGGAACAAGATGTACGCATTTCGTAAGTCGGTCCACAAAGGTGTAAATTGCGTCGAAGCCACGAGAAGTAAGGGGCAATCCAACAATAAAATCCATTGAGATATCCTGCCAAGGACTATAAGGTATTGGAAGTGACTGGAGAAGCCCTGTTCGTGGCTGACCTCCCTTCGTTCGCTGGCAGAGATTACAGGTTTTGACAAATCTCTAGATATCGAGACCCATTCGGGGCCAGTAGAAAAAACGTGCTAGGCGGAAGTACGTTCGATCACGACCCGGGTGGCCAGCCGTTGCACACTCATGGTGTTCTTGAATGAGCTTTAACCGGACACCGCACTGTGGTATGCACAACCGGTTATTGGGGGATGCCTTGAGGTACAAGCGATCAGTGGATTCGTCCCAATAATAGCGATCATGCAAATTATCTCGGAGAGAATGCTTCAATCTTTCTATGATGGGAGTTAGCTCTTTGTCTCTCTGGTAGGCATCTGATATTGTATTGGACACGTCATCATTCATTGCTAAAGCATACTCAATAGCATTCAAACGTGGTACTGCATTCTCCACGAGGTTACTCTCATGGCGATCTGGGCGACGCGAAAGGGGATCTGCAGGGTTCTCTCTGCCGGGTCTGTGACGGACTGTGTAGTTACAGTCAGCTAGGAATTCAACCCATCGCGCCTCTCTCTTTGTAATGCTTGGTTTTGTTTTCAGATAAACTACCGCCATGTTGTCTGTAATGACCTCAAAGTGTTGAAAGAGGTAGATGCGCCAGGTCTTTAGCGCAAACACTACGGCCAATGTTTCTCTTTCTGTAGCTGTATAATTCTGTTCCGCAGCAGACAGTTTTCGGCTAGCATAAGCCACTGCATGCCAGGCATCTTCCTCTAGTTCTTGGAGAAGAACACATCCCAAGGCGAAATCGCTTGCATCTGTTACCACTCTAAATGGTCGGTTCACATCAGCCAGCCGCAATAGGGGCGCATTCAACAAGGCATGCTTTAGCGATTCAAAGGCATGTTGCCGAGAGCTGTTCCACTCGAATCGTGCATGTTTTCCCGTTATCTCCTCTAAGTTCTTAGAGAGCGATGAGTATTGATCTATGAATCGCCTAAAATAATTCGTAAATCCAAGAAATTGCCTCACCTCTGTGACGGAAGTCGGAGCGGGCCAGACCTTTACTGCGGCAATCTTGTCTGGGTCAGGGGCGATGTGCAGTCCATCGATGCAATGTCCCAGGAACCGCACACTCTCCACGCCAAATTCACATTTTGACCGTTTGCAAAATAACTGGTTGTCCCGGAGCACGTTCAATACCGACCGGACATGCTGCATATGCTCCGACCACGTTTTGCTGAAGATGAGTATGTCATCTAGGAACACGACTACGAACTCCCTCAGATATGGTTGAAGAATCGTATTCATCATGGATTGAAATGTTGCCGGTGCATTGGTGAGACCAAATCCCATGACCCTAAATTGGTAATGCCCAAAGGGAGTGTTAATCGCGTCCTCAGCTTGAATGCGAATCTGATTATACCCTGATCGGAGGTCTAGTTTCGTGAAGTACCTAGCGCCCTGTACGGTATCGAATAAATCATCCACATTGGGCAAGCATGCCTTGTTCTTAACAGTTATCTTGTTTAGCTCCCTCCAATCGCAGACCATGCGTAACGAACCATCAGCTTTCTTGACAAAAAACACCGGTGCACCAAAGGGGGACTTACTTGGTTCTACGAAACCCTTTTTCAAGAGTTCTGTGAGCTGTTTCTTCAATTCCTCCATTTCTGGCCTGCGCAGGCGATAGGCAGGTCGCGATGGGGGTGATGAGCCTTCCTCCAGGCGGATTTCGTGGTCTACAGACCTCTCTGGTGGGAGTCTAGCTGGCAGATCATCCGGGAAAAGATCGTCATAGTCACGGAACATGGCCTTGAGATCTGGGTGCTCGTTCTGAGTGGATTTGTCGGGAGGTTCCTTGCCAATGCCGTCTTCTACGCTGACCCACGCCAGAACACCTTCGTCTCCACTCCTAAGGGCATGCCTAGCCTGACGACCAGATATGAACATCGCCTCCACAGGAGCGGTCGGTTCGCTTTGACTGGGCGACGCACAAGGCAAACCATTCGAGTTCAACCTGACTTCATTCGTCCGGAAGTTTATGTCTGGATTGTTACGCGTTAACCAAGGTTTCCCCAATATAGCGTCATAGCGATGAAGGGGGAACACCGTGAAGGTTTGGTTATCGCTGAAGTCGCCTACGATAACCTTCAATTCATGGGTCGTCTCCATGGGAAACGAGCTTGATGCTCCATCAGCCAGCGTGACATTCAGGTTTTCCGAGCCAATTTCGGTTGGCAGGTTAACTCTCCTGGCAAACAGTTCGGCAATGAAATCATGGGTCGAGCCCGAATCTATTAACATAAGCGCGCGACGACCGTTGATTTTGCCTTCTACACGCAGGAGCTCATGTTCCGTTTCCACATTGACGCTGGTAACCTGGGCCTCAATAGTTGGTGTAACATCTCGCTTGAAATTGGCTTCGGAGCATTCAGCATCATCGTCAACATCCTCCACAGCGAGGCTACTGAATCGGTTACGGGTAGAGACGGAGCACACACTACACGCAGGTGATGCCTTTTCTTGCTGCGTCAGTAATCGCATCGGCCTTACTGACGTCCACCGTTTGGGTGATCTCGATGCTGCGGGCAATTCTGGGCCATATGGCCTGGTCGACGACATGCGAAGCAGCCCCCCTGGGCTCGTAATGTCTCACGTTCCTCGGGGAATAGTTTTGTTAGCTTTTTGCTACCTGATGGTGGTGCGAATCCCGGCGCGGTCGCCAGTGGTGGTCTGCGCTGAAATCGGCTGTCTGAGGCGACTGCTAGCGCTGACTGAACGGCGGCTGACAGTGTAGTGGGGTGTTCCTTCACTACCACGGTCCGCATGTTACCGTGCAGGCCGTTGACAAATAGCAAGGCTCTGGAGAGTTCGTCAAGTTCCGGCACCTGTAAACTTAGCCGAGAAAACTCCGTTACGTACGATTCAATTGACCCACGCTGTTGGATAGAGAACATATCCAACCGCACTCTTTCCCCATCATAGTGCGGGCCATACACTCGCGCTAGGGCGATTTTCAAAGAATGCCAATCCGAAAATTGCTCTCCTGCTTCCAGGGAAGAAATTAGCCAAAGACGCGCATTCCCAGCGAGGTAGCTAGCCGCAAAGTTAACTTGGCTCTCCGGGTCACCTTGAGGTGAGCACTTCAAGGCTAACTCGACCGTAAATACCCATTCTTTGAACTCGGAAGGGTTGCCATGGAAAACATTCGGTTCTCTGGTAACGCGTTTGACGCTCGGGCTTGTCTGGGAGAGATAACGCGATCGACACGGGGCTAGATCCGGAGGACTTGAGCTTGATGTAGCAGGTAATTGATGTCGTCCAACTGTAGCAGCCACGTTGTCCCGAGCGCGGCGGATCTCACGGAAAGCGGCGTATAGCAGAGCAGTAGCGGCCAGGAGCACAAGGCACGTCAAAGGGCAAACGATGATCTCAACCATCCTCAAGCTACCAGTGTAACAGTATAGACTTGATTGATTGGAGAATTCGTCGAATGATGTTCAAACCAGAGGTTATAAAGCAAAAGAAAGGTGAGAACCGCAGGAGTGAGAATAGTAGGAACACAAGGTGTTACCATAAGACAAGCAAGAAGTGTCAAGGTAAAACTATTACAGAGACATTACGAGCCCAGGGGGGCTGCTTCGCATGTCGTCTACCAGGCCATATGGCCCGGAATTGCCCGCAGCATCGAGATCACCCAAACGGTGGACGTCAGTAAGGCCGATGCGATTACTGACGCAGCAAGAAAAGGCGTGTAGTGTGTGCTCCGTCTCTACCCGTAACCGATTCAGTAGCCTCGCTGTGGAGGATGTTGACGATGATGCTGAATGCTCCGAAGCCAATTTCAAGCGAGATGTTACACCAACTATTGAGACCCGGGTTACCAGCGTCAATGTGGAAACGGAACATGAGCTCCTGCGTGTAGAAGGCAAAATCAACGGTCGTCGCGCGCTTATGTTAATAGATTCGGGCTCGACCCATGATTTCATTGCCGAACAGTTTGCCAGGAGAGTTAACCTGCCAACCGAAATTGGCTCGGAAAACCTGAATGTCACGCTGGCTGATGGAGCATCAAGCTCGTTTCCCATGGAGACGACCCATGAATTGAAGGTTATCGTAGGCGACTTCAGCGATAACCAAACCTTCACGGTGTTCCCCCTTCATCGCTATGACGCTATATTGGGGAAACCTTGGTTAACGGGTAACAATCCAGACATAAACTTCCGGACGAATGAAGTCAGGTTGAACTCGAACGGTTTGCCTTGTGCGTCGCCCAGTCCAAGCGAACCGACCGCTCCTGTGGAGGCGATGTTCATATCTGGTCGTCAGGCTAGGCATGCTCTTAGGAGTGGAGACGAAGGTGTTCTGGCGTGGGTCAGCGTAGAAGCAGGCATTGGCAAGGAACCTCCCGACAAATCCACTCATAACGAGCACCCAGATCTCAAGGCCATGTTCCGTGACTATGACGATCTTTTCCAGGATGATCTGCCAGCTAGACTCCCACCAGAGAGGTCTGTAGACCACGAAATCCGCCTGGAGGAAGGCTCATCACCCCCATCGCGACCTGCCTATCGCCTGCCCAGGCCAGAAATGGAGGAATTGAAGAAACAGCTCACAGAACTCTTGAAAAAGGGTTTCGTAGAACCAAGTAAGTCCCCGTTTCGTTCACCGGTGTTTTTTTGTCAAGTAAGCTGATGGTTCGTTACGCATGGTCTGCGATTGGAGGGAGCTAAACAAGATAACTGTTAAGAACAAGGCGTGCTTGCCCAATGTGGATGATTTATTCGATACCGTACAGGGCGCTAGGTACTTCACGAAACTAGACCTCCGATCAGGGTATAATCAGATTCGCATTCAAGCTGAGGACGTGCCCAAAACCGCGATTAACACTCCCTTTGGGCATTACCAATTTAGGGTCATGGGATTTGGTCTCACCAATGCACCGGCAACATTTCAATCCATGATGAATACGATTCTTCAACCATATCTGAGGAAGTTCGTAGCGTGTTCGTAGATGACATACTCATCTTCAGCAAAACGTGGTCGGAGCATATGCAGCATGTCCGGTCGGTATTGAGCGTGCTCCAGGACAACCAGTTATTTTGCAAACGGTCAAAATGTGAATTTGGCGTGGAGAGTGTGCGGTTCCTGGGACATTGCATCGATGGACTGCACATCGCCCCTGACCCAGACAAGATTGCCGCGGTAAAGGTCTGGCCCGCTCCGACTTCCGTCACAGAGGTGGGGCAATTTCTTGGATTTACGAATTATTTTAGGCGATTCATAGATCAATACTCATCGCTCTCTAAGAACTTAGAGGAGATAACGGGAAAACATGCACGATTCGAGTGGAACAGCTCTCGGCAACATGCCTTTGAATCGGTAAAGCATGCCGTGTTGAATGCGCCCCTATTGCGGCTGGCTGATGTGAACCGACCATTCAGAGTGGTAACAGATGCAAGCGATTTCGCCTTGGGATGTGTTCTTCTCCAAGAACTAGAGGAAGATGCCTGGCATCCAGTGGCTTATGCTAGCCGAAAATTGTCTGCTGCTGAACAGAATTATACAGGTACAGAAAGAGAAACATTGGCCGTAGTGTTTGCGCTAAAGACCTGGCGCATCTACCTCTTTCAACACTTTGAGGTCATTTCAGACAACATGTCGGTAGTTTATCTGAAAACAAAACCAAGCATTACAAAGAGAGAGGCGCGATGGGTTGAATTCCTAGCTGACTATGACTACAAAGTTCGTCACAGACCCGGCAGAGAGAACCCTGCAGATCCCCTTTCGCGTCGCCCAGATCTCCATGAGAGTAACCTCGTGGAGAATGCAGTACCACGTTTGAATGCTATAGACCGATCCCCTTATTATTGTCTGGGTTCGAGCAAGGGGGCAACTCCGCAGTCGCGTGGGATCCTGCTGCACACACGCGACCAACCTCACCTCGGCTTTGCGTGACTTCTCGCATGCGAAGTGCAGAGCACGCGAAATCTACACGCAGTACAAGCATGTCTCCAAAAATGCCACAAGGACTTTTGATTTGAGCTGTTTTGTTTTTGTTTAGACGTCTTCCTTTTTACGACTTCAGGATGCCTTCTCAGGATCATTGCTGCGTTCCTCACTGTCAGAACAGGAGGACGAAGCAAGCAAGTCATTTCACTCCTTTCGTCGTGTGGAGCCACAGCGGCCTGGAGCAAGCGGATCCAGGCTATTCCCCGTGAGGAAGGACGTAGTTTTATGGTCACTCTGAATATTTGAGATGCAGCTGTAACCGTTTGAAGGTATTCTTGGAAAAGACAATGCTTGCTCAAGGCAACACAACTGATATAGGGCACTTCGTGCCCTAAGGTGATAACGCGCGTGCTGACAGGATAGGGAAAGGTGCAAGATACAGAGCTAGAGGGCAGATAAGGTTAGCGCTAACAGGGAACTGTTACACCATCCCTCCCTCCTAAGCGAGGCACATGTGCCTCCAGGGAGTCGAGGAATATGTGGAAAGGGAATAATCAAAATGAAATCGTGTCAACCCAACAACGCTCATCTAATTGAAGCACCGTGCAAGGTAACCAAGGACAGTCAGGTGAGTGAAGATAACGGAAATGGAGAAAATCTAAAACAGGAGGGGAATGGATTGCTTAACACAACAAGGATCAAGTGGGAATTCTCAAGGTACACGTGCAATTGAATTTGAGCGAGTAACATTTCGCTGTAACCATAGTGTCACTAACATGCCCTGGACGCCCTGTAACGCCTCAGAGCAACTATCGGCCTACCGGCCTCGTCCAGCAAGTTCTCTTCTGGCTCCCAGGTCGCTTCGTCGTCTGGGTACCCTTGCCACTTGACAAGGTACTGAGTCTGATGCCTTCGCTGGCGATCGTCAAGAATCTTCTCCACCATGTATCTGGTCTGACCGTGCAAGTCAGTGAACGGTGGCGGGGGTGGCTGCCGCCTGCCGGGAATAGTATTCTGCTCAAACCGGCGCAGAGCAGTGACATTGAAGACAGGGTGGCACCGAATAGCGCTGGGTAGATCCAGCTGATAGGCGTTGGGTCCGATCTTCTTGATGATTGGGTAGGGCCCGAACCACTTAGGGCGTAGCTTCTGTGAAGGCTGATCCCGGGCTTCTGCGGTTGTTAGGAAATCCTTGTACACCAGCACCATGTCGCCAACCTTCAGGTTGCTGGGCACCCTTCCCCTGTCTGCATACTGAGCTTGTCTAGCCTGAGCGGCAATCATGGCGTCCTTTGCCAACTTGACGGCATCCGCCCGATCCTGGATCCAGTCTGGGGCACTCCCTCCTCCCCTCCGTGCCAGGAAATCTGGTGGGGACTTGGGATTAAGTCCATAATTTAGATAAAACGGCGTGCTAGAAGTGGAAGACTGATATGAACTATTAATTGCAAATTCGCAAAGAGGCAGAAGCTTGTCCCAATTATCTTGTTTGTGGTTAACAAACGCTCTAAGCACATCCTCAATTACTCTATTCATTCTCTCAGTCTGCCCATCGGTCTGTGGGTGATTGGCAGTACTAAACGACAAGGTGGTACCTAATTGATGAAACAATTCCCGGAAAAATTCAGAAGTAAATCTTGGGTCCCGATCACAAACAATAGTGGAACTCAAACCGTGTAATCTAAACACATTCTGGAGATACAAATCAGCAGAACCCTTAGCGTCAATTTTGGAAGTCGTGGGGACTAAATGGACACATTTTGTAAGCCGGTCAACAAATGTATAAATTGCATCAAAGCCCTGAGGGGTCTGGGGTAAGCCAACGATAAAGTCCATGGAAATATCTTTCCAGGGGGTGTCTGGTACTGGGAGCGATTGCAGCAAACCGGATCTAGGCAACCCACCCTTAGTGCGCTGACATATGCCGCAAGACTTAACAAATTTCTTCACGTCAAGGCCCATCTTGGGCCAATAGAAGAATTGACGAAGCCGGAAATATGTACGATCCCGTCCCTGATGGCCTGCCGTAACACAGTCGTGGTACTCCTGCAGGAGCTGAAGCCTTACTGCACACTTGGGTACACACAAGCGATTGTTTGGTGCTGCACGGAGGTATAGGTACCTGGACTCTTCATCCCAATAGTACCGCTCGTGTAGATTATCAGAGGAATCGCCGCGCAGCCGCTGAATTATTGGGGAAAGCTGCTCGTCATTCTGATATGCTTCCGAAATCATCTCAGCAACCCTATCACTCAGTTCCAAAGCAAACTCAATCGTATTCAAATGGGGTGCTGGTAGGATGGGTGGGCAATCCTTTTCCTCAACTACATTGCCTATTGCTGACCCGCGCAGATCAGGACGGCGGGATAACGCATCAGCCATATTTTCCTTGCCGGGTTTGTGATTAACTGTGAAGTCATAGTCTGCAAGAAATTCAACCCATCTAGCTTCGCGCTTAGTGAGATTGGCTTTTGTGCTCAAGTAGACTACGGCCATGCTGTCACTGAACACTTCAAAATGCTGGAATAGATAAATTCTCCAGGATCGCAGTGCAAACACCACCGCCAGGGTTTCGCGTTCTGCAGCAGTGTAATTTCGCTCCGCTTGTGACAGCTTACGACTGGCATATGCCACAGGATGCCAAGCACTATCGCTTTCCCCTTGTTGGAGAAGGACGCCTGCTATTGCAAAATCACTTGCGTCTGTTGCAACTCTGAAAGGCTTCTGCACGTTTGCTAGTTTCAACAGCGGTGCACTCAACAAGGCCTGTCTCAGGGATTCGAATGCATGCTGACGGGGGCCACTCCATTCGAACCTGGCATGTTTGCCAGTGATCTCCTCTAATGGCCGCGATATAGTAGAGTAGTGCTCAATAAATCTTCTAAAGTAGTTCGCAAAACCAAGGAACTGTCTCACCTCCGTAACTGTCGTCGGTGGCTGCCATTCCCTCACTGCTTTAAGCTTCTTTGGATCTGGAGCGATACATTCACCGTCGATGCGATGCCCTAGAAACAGAACATCCTTGACACCAAACTCACATTTCGACTGCTTACAGAATAGCCTATTTTTCCGGAGCGTCTCAAGAACTGTCTGGATATGTTCAAGATGATCTTGCCAGGATTTGCTGAAGATAAGAATATCATCCAGAAACACTACCACAGACCGCCGTAAGTACGGTTGGAGAATACTGTTCATCAATGACTGAAACGTGGCAGGGGCGTTAGTTAATCCAAAGCCCATAACCCGGAACTGGAAATGACCGAAGGGAGTATTGATAGCCGTCTTAGGTACATCTTCCTGACGGATCCTAAGCTGATTATATCCCGAGCGTAAATCCAGCTTACTGAAGTATGAGCTACCTTGAATGGTATCAAACAGGTCATCAATGTTTGGGAGGCAAGCTTTGTTTTTGATGGTGATCCTGTTCAAATTCCGCCAATCACAAACCATGCGCAATGAGCCATCAGACTTTTTAACGAAAAAGACTGGGGCACCGTATGGTGACTTGCTGGGTTCGATGAAGCCCTTGCGGAGGAGTTCCGTGAGCTGGGCTTGCAATTCGTCCATCTCGGGTTTGGGGAGACGGTAGGCAGCCCGTGATGGAGGAACGGCACCCTCCTCAGTCACAATCTCATGGTCGACATCCCTCTCTGGCGGAAGCTCGGTCGGCAGGTCGTCTGGAAAGATGTCCGAGTACCGCCGCAGAAGGTTAGCCAGCTGCTCTTGATGATCTGGGTGTTGTCTGGCGGCTGATGGCTTGCTGTCCTCCTCCTCGTCGTCAGTAGCGTTGACCCACGCCAGGATTCCCTGCGCGCCTTTCCTCAACTCGCGGCGAGCCTGAGAACCAGATATGAGCATGCTCTCAATTGGCGGCGACTCCTGACGCTCCGTATCACTATTTTGGCCGGAAGGGGGTTTAGCAACGAGCGGCTCTCCGTTCAGTTTGACTTCGTTGGTCTGAAAGTTGATATCCGGGTTGTGTCTGGTCAGCCATGGCTTGCCCAGGATAGCATCATAGCGGCTCAACGGAAAAACTGTGAAAGATTGGGTGTCGCTGAAGTCTTTCACGATAACCTTTACCGGACCGGTCCTCTGCAGTTCCGATGATGTCGATGAGCCATCAGCCAGGGTTACCTTCAGTGTTTCGTCCTTGCTCTCCGTAACAAGGCCGTTTCTTTGCACGAAAGCTTCCGATATGAAGTCGTGCGTCGATCCCGAGTCAATAAGCATAATTGCCCGGCGGCCGTTGATCCTGCCCTCAACACGGAGAAGGTCATGCTCCAAAGGAAGCTCCGTGTCCTGTACTGCGATATCAACGTTGCTGACATGGGATTCCTGTTCGGCAACATCTTCCGAATCAGCTTGCAGCGTCGGTTCTTCCAGCTCTAGTACGCTGTAACGGTTGCGTATGTCAACCGGGTAACCGTTGGGTGCTTTCCGCTTGGTCGCCAGCGAGCGCACGCCATTTCTCACTGGCGACCAGCGTTTGGGTGTTTGATTGCTGGGACAATCCCGAGCTAGGTGACCTGGCTTCCGACAAGCGAAGCATCCACCCTGCCGACTCAGGTGACGCCTCTCCTCCGGTGTTAGCCTTTGGGGTCGTACGAGCTGACTTCGGTGCTGAATCGGGTTCGGCTGTTGGTCCGCCGTTTGCGCTGACCTGATCGCTTGGCTCAGATCAGTGGGGTGCTCTCGCAGCACCCGGGTCTTGACAGATGGGTGCAGTCCATTTACGAACAGCAGTCCTCGGGTCAGCTCGTCGATCTCAGGCACTTGTAGGCTTAGGCGCGAGAACTCGGTGACGTAGCTCTCCAAGCTTGAGTGCTGCCTGACAGCGAAGAGATCCAGTCGCACCCGCTCTTGATGATGCAACGGACCGTACACCTTGGCGAGGGCTTCACGCAGCGCTGGCCACGTCGAGAACTCCACACCCGTATCCAACGATGCGATGAGCCATAGCTTGGCGTTGCCGCTCAGGAAGCCCGCTGCGTAATCCACCATCACCGATGAGTCGGTGATTCCCAGTGACCGAATCGGCAGCTCAATGGAGAAAGCCCACTCCTTGAACTGCGAGGGCTTGCCATCGAAGATCGGCGGCTCCTTAGCGTGCAGAGGCTTCCCGGACGAATGAGCGGGCGGCACAGGGAGCGGTTGTTGTCGGTTGCTCAGACGGGCGCTGACTTGGCGACTGGCTTCACGGACCTCGCTGGCCAACCTGAATAGCAACACAGAAAAAACAAGGATCGCCACGACAATGGCGAGCTCCAAGAACACCATGTTAACCATCCTCCGCTACCAGTGTAACCGTTTGAAGGTATTCTTGGAAAAGACAATGCTTGCTCAAGGCAACACAACTGATATAGGGCACTTCGTGCCCTAAGGTGATAACGCGCGTGCTGACAGGATAGGGAAAGGTGCAAGATACAGAGCTAGAGGGCAGATAAGGTTAGCGCTAACAGGGAACTGTTACAGCAGCGATCATTTCGATCCCGAAGTCGAAATCGTTTTGCCCAGCTCTACAAGGGCAGGATGAGTCCAGGAAACCAAACACCTGTCCTACGGTACCGGGTTTGCTTTTCGCAAGAGAGTGGAGTCTGGACGCTCTGCTCCCTATGCTCGCAAAGAGTATTTGCTGAGCCTAGTGCAGTTCGGTCATGGAAGTGCAGCGTCTGTATCACGAGCTCCCCATGCTCGCAAACCAGTATTTTGCTGAGAGGCAACGGCATTTTGAGTTGGAAAGGAACCTGGCTTAGTGCAGTTTGGTCCTGTAATGGAAGTGCATCATCTGCATCAGGAGTTGGCAGCAAGTAGAGCTCGTGTACAGAGTCTCGTGGAGCAGTTGGACGATGGGGTGAAGAAAGCCGAAAAACAGCTTACGTACAATAACATAAAGAAAGACTCTGAGCTGCGCCAGTTTCTGACTGGTTTGCCTTCAGGTGTTTGGACCGCTCTGTGGGACTTCTTTGAGCCTAGCCGAGAAAACGTACTGCGCCGAGCCAGATCTGCGAAGACGGAAGCTGAGTGACGGCGGATAAAGTTGGAGGTGGCCGTAAATCGCCAATGAGCATGTAATGGAGGATCAGCTGCTATTGGCATTGATGTGTCTAAGCCTGGGCCGAATGGGGCAGAAGCTGTCATGCGTGGCACAAGTTAATCATCCGTTTCACGGTATATACTATATAGCTAGCTGAGCTGGAAAGACGTCTTGCTCCTCCGTTTGGGCATGATCCCCATTTGGGCGAGCTGGCGAGATGTTCAGTCATCAATGCCATGCAAGACATTCTGCATTGTGGATGAAACAGTTCTATTTTGCCATGCACTTAGGGTTCTCGCACCGGCACAAAAAGACCCAACAGATCCTTGCGCTCTTATTTTCTCCCATGGTAACATTGCTGATCACAACACCCGGTAGCCAGTCGCAGATGCAACCAAATCAACCAGGTTCTCTTACTCATTTTTTCCAATACTGAAACCAAAGGTATACCAATATTTGCATCGAATGCAGTGATGATTTCAATACTGTCCACTAGTACAACGCATTACCAGACTGGCATATAATCATGATAATATTATCCATTTCGCGATCACTGTCATTGCTTTCTTAGATCTTCAATCATCAATATCGGACGATAACCGTCTATCATCTTCTATTATATCATCATTAGTATCCTGCTACTATCCTCCTCTAACGATGAGCTCGAAGAAAAGAAACAGCGGTCTAGAGGCGTAAACAATATCTGTCAACGGAAGTGTCCTTGCTGTGCTGGTGTGTTTGTGCTTCGTGCATTAGTTCGGCCAAGAGCGCATGGTGGTGGCGGGTTGAGGATGTTAAATATACTAGAAAATAGTTCACTCTGAACGTGCAGGGGGTATATTCATAGGTTCGAAAGAACCGCACGCACACTTTGCTGCAGACAGCGGCAAGCTTTGGCCCTCGTGCTTCGAAGAGGGAGCAATCCACTGCGCTACGCTTGCGATTAACAGCAAGCTTCGACTTTTCAAAGGTACGACTCATCATTGGTTCTGGGGTAATGTTCTTGGAACAAATGCCCCATAGCAAACTGAGGGCCAGGGAGCACGCAATCTGCCTTCCTGGGCGAGAAGTGTTCCAGCACAAGAAGCAGCACGAATACATGCTGACAAAGACCACCAGCCGGCACACAGCACACTGTTCTTCAAACACCATCCACTCCGTCCATGTATTTGCACTGTCCTCCTCTAGCTCTTCACGCTCAACAAATAACACGCACTGCTCATCGTTTTTTTATGCTTCCTCTGGGTTGGCTAGCCCTTCGACTTGACAAAACAGCGATCACCACTGCACTGCTATCGTCAACTCATAGCAGTCGCTTCCACCAGTGGCTTTTCCTGTCTTTGCAAGGTGTCCAAGGATGGCTGCTGTTGTCACTACAGGCAAATCAGAAGTACTTTAGTGGCTGATGTCCAACCAGATCGTTGGTAAATCGATTTTTCCACTTCAGGGCTGCTGATCGCGACTTGGTGACTTGGCAGCACCACGGTTACCTTCATAGAAGATGGCTCTGGAGAGGAAAAGACAGACCAGAAAAAGGTTACTATTATCTTCAGCACCGATCGCAAGGAGAAAGAAATATGGTCTGCTGTAGCCTAGGCACAAAATAAATCTCACAACACGATTCGCGATTCGAATATTTCAAAAACAAAAAAACTCACCTCTGGAGTAAATCCTGTTTGTGGCCCGAGATCGTTCCCTCCCGTGCCTTGAAAAAATCCTGCAGCGGCATCACAGTCCATGTCTCTCTCGGAGACTCTGCTCCTACCAGCAGGAGGTTTAGCACCGCTCGAAGCCATCGCAAACTACTTGAACTAAGCAGAAGACATTCCAAAACAAACCTGAAACACACTGTCAAAGATGCTGTCACGTTCAAAAACTAGCTTGATCGCGAGTGAGGTTGCCCCCGTGCTCGAACCCAGTATAATAAGGGGATCGGTCTATTGAGTATGCTTTAGCAATGAATGATGACGTGTCCAATACAATATCAGATGCCTACCAGAGAGACAAAGAGCTAACTCCCATCATAGAAAGATTGAAGCATTCTCTCCGAGATAATTTGCATGATCGCTATTATTGGGACGAATCCACTGATCGCTTGTACCTCAAGGCATCCCCCAATAACCGGTTGTGCATACCACAGTGCGGTGTCCGGTTAAAGCTCATTCAAGAACACCATGAGTGTGCAACGGCTGGCCACCCGGGTCGTGATCGAACGTACTTCCGCCTAGCACATTTTTTTTACTGGCCCCGAATGGGTCTCGATATCAAGAGATTTGTCAAAACCTGTGATCTCTGCCAGCGAACGAAGGGAGGTCAGCCACGAACTGTAACCGTTTGAAGGTATTCTTGGAAAAGACAATGCTTGCTCAAGGCAACACAACTGATATAGGGCACTTCGTGCCCTAAGGTGATAACGCGCGTGCTGACAGGATAGGGAAAGGTGCAAGATACAGAGCTAGAGGGCAGATAAGGTTAGCGCTAACAGGGAACTGTTACACGAACAGGGCTTCTCCAGTCACTTCCAATACCTAATAGTCCTTGGCAGGATATCTCAATGGATTTTCTTGTTGGATTGCCCCTTACTTCTCGTGGCTTCGACGCAATTTACACTTTTGTGGACCGACTTACGAAATGCGTACATCTTGTTCCAACAAACTCGAAGATTGATGCTAAGGGCAGCGCTTAACTGTACATTCAAAACGTGTTTCGTCTGCACGGGCTGAGCTCGACCATTGTTTCCGATCGCGATCCACGATTCACTGCAGCTTTTTTCAAAGAAGTATTCTCTCAGCTAGGAACTAAATTGGCATTCAGCACTGCTAACCACCCTCAAACGGATGGTTTGACAGAAAGAGTTAACCGGCAAGTGGGAGATGTTCTAAGAGCATTTCTGAACTTGAGACGGGACAATTGGGATTCGCTTCTACCACTCTGCGAGTTTGCAATAAATAGTTCACAACAGTCATCTGTAGCTAATACACCGTTCTATCTGAACTATGGGTTTGACCCTAAGTCCCCGCCCGAATTCATTCTTACGGGAGGGGAAAGGAGTGATTCGGTCGATTGGCGTCATGAGCAGGAAGCCGCACTAAGGATAGCTCGAGATGCAATGCTCGACGCCCAGGCAAGGCAAGCTCTATACGCAGACCAGACGAGAACGCCCAGTGATTTGAAGGTTGGTGATAGCGTTCTTGTCTACAGAGACTTTCTACTGACCCCGGAAGCTCGTGGCCAGCCCTCTCGGAAGTTGCAACCCAAGTGGTTTGGTCCGTATCGTATCCAGGCTAAGATTGGAGCGAATGCTTTTCGCTTGGAACTACCCCGTGAACTTCGCTGCCATCCCGTGTTTAATGTCACGGCTCCTAAACGCTACGAAGAGAACACGATTCCTGGAAGACACCAACCCCCGCCTCCGCCCTTCACAGATCTAGATGGACACACACGCTATGTTGTCGAAGCCGTTTTGTATCACCGACACCGCAGTGGTGAGCAACACTTCCTGGTGCATTGGAAGGGTTACCCCAGCAGCGAAGCTACGTGGGAGCCCGCTGGCAACCTATGTGATGAGTCTGGTCGGAATATTAAACCGCTGCAGAACTATCTAGCCTCACAACGACAGCAGCCTTGATCTAACTGGGCTGAGCCATATGCATCTCTTACTGAGATAGTTAATAAGATGTTATAGACTGATATAGTTTTGCGTCATCTCCTTGTGAGAGTGATGAAGTTGAGTTGGATTACACTTCAATGTGGTTATGCATGTGCATGTGTTGTAAACCACCAGTTCTCAATTGGGAAAGGCCTTCGCGCTTATGGCATTGTATTCGTTGAAATGTTGTATTTCGACTCCGCCGTACCGCTGATGTTGCTGCATGGCATACGCTATATGCGTTGTGTGCGTTTTGCTGTATACGTTGTTATGTCCAGTTTTATATGCTTATGTTTTGCATGTACGCTGTTTTCTGCATGCTATAAATAGCTGGTGTTATTAGTGTTCATTGTTAATTATCAGATGAAGTGAAATATACTGTGTAAAGGAAAACAGTTGTCCTCGTGCCGTGTGGTCGTACGATCCTGACAATTTAGAGAATCTTAGAGGGTTCATAACATTTGGCGACCACGCCAGGATAGGAGCGAGCATGGCAGAGCAACTACACAATTTGGAAGCCAGCTTTATCGCCAATGGAGTTCGGTTAGGATTAGAAGGCGAGTTGTTGATGGAACATGTGGAGCAGAGGCTCCAACAGTACGAGGAGCGTGAGGAGCGCAGTGCCAGACGGCGAGAGGAGGCGCTCCGCACCGAGTTTGACAAAACACTAAAGGAGATTAACGAGCGCATCGCCAATGCGTATGAGGGTGATGGTAAAGCCGCGATGGGAGGTACAGAGGAAGCTCCCAGTAACAGCGGGGGGCGTCAACCGTTGATGAAAATCCCCTCATATGATGGAACGCAGCCATTGGAGCGTTATCTTGACCTGTTCGAGGACATCTGTTCCAAGAACGAGTTCGAAGAAAGCGAATGGCTGCTGCGACTGCGCATCGCGCTAGCGGGTAGCAAAGCGGAGAGGATATGTATTGGATGCAATAATTACGAGGAAGCGAAGCGAGAGTTGCTCGCCTCGCTCGGAAAGACTCCGGATAAAGCGTGGAAGACATTGCTGACAGGCAAGCAGCGGTCAGATGAGTCGTTTCACCAATACGTTGTCCGTGTTTGCCGAGAAGTAGAGGTGTGGGCCACACTCGCTATGACAGAAGATGGCGAGGTGGACACCAAGTATAGCGCCGATATAGGTAAAATGTCCCCGGTGCTGCAAGCAATGGCAAAGCAGGTAATCTTGGAGCAATGCGGACCTGAGATGAAGACGTACCTGGTCGAACGGCAGTGCTACGGGATGTCACTGCGCCAGGTACAGGAGCACGGCGCGTCTTACTAGGTCGCGCACGGACGACAGGGTGATACTGCCAGGAAGCCAGTAGAACGATCCGTGCCAAGGCCCACGGCGTCGGCACAGTGCATGGCGATATCGGTCGCAGATGCAGAGAAGCAGCTAAAGTCGCTGCCACAGGAAGGGAGAAAGGGTTTTCTGCAGCGAGAGAGACTCTGCTGGAACTGCCTTAAGTATGGCCATATGGCCAGAGAATGTCGGTCAGGCGCGAGATGCACGAAATGCCAGAGGAAACACCACCTGCTAATACATGATGTGTTGGATAGAGCAGGTTACAGCCGGGAGAAACCGACCGAGATAGTAACGGAGAAGAATGTTGGATCGTGCTGTCTACACTCGCCAAGTGTGCGGCTGATGACCGGAGTGGCACGAGTTGAGGGAAGAACTCGAAACGCGAAGGTTCGCGTGTTCCTGGACTCGGGTGCTGAGGCGTCATTCGTGACTGCAGCGTTGGTGTCAGCAATCGATGCAGAACACGTTGGGGTTGAAAATGTAGAGGTGAAGCCGTTCGGCGCGGAACCAACCCAACAGCGCATGGATAAGTACGCCATCACGATCCAGGGTAGCTCCGCTAGCATTCGGGTACGCGCGTTCGTGAAACCAACGCTTGAGATGGACCTGAAGTGCGCAAGTCCGCAGACCATTGCCCAGTGGCACAGTTGGGGAGTAGAGCTGAGTGACAAGCCTCAACAAGGGACATCAGACGAAATACATATGCTGATTGGTGCAGACTATATCAACGCGGTACTGCACAGCAAGAAGGAAGTTAATGGTGAGACGGTGTGGAACACAGAGATAGGTAATGTATTATCTGGTCCAGCGTCTGCACCAAGTCGAAACAGTCAGCCGGTGACCGTGTCATGTGTCACAGCCCACATTGAACAACTATGGCAGTTGGATGAACCTCCAGAACAACATCAGCACCTGCCATCTTTCCCGCTATGTCGCCAGGGCAGCGGGTACCAAGTGGGTCTCTTGTGGCGAAATGAGCGGCGCCCAACGGATAATTTTGCTCAAGCTAGAGTCATCGCAACGCGGCTTCTTGAAAAGCTGAAGAGGAATGGGAAGCGTGCGCTCTATGATGATGTGCTGATCAGGGAGTACCGCGAGCTTGGAGCAATTGAGCTGGAGCCATGTCAGAGCGATGCCGGGTACTATGTACCGCATCATGGTGTATTCCGCGAGCACGCTGCAACCACGAAGTTAAGAGTGGTGTTCAATGCCTCGGCGACGGCTCCAGATGGCAAGTCGTTGAACGACATGGTTGACCCTGGACCGTCGCTATTGCCGAGTCTCGCAGGTATGCTATTACGGTTCCGTGAATATAAGAGCGCGCTGCAAGCGGACATCCGCAAGGCTTTCTTCATGGTCGCGGTTAATCCCGAAGACCGTCCGTACCTGCGTTTCTTGTGGCCCGGTCGAAGCGACAGCGATGAACTGTTAACCTGGAGGCTAACGAAACTGCCATTTGGCGTAAACTGCTCGCCGTACATGCTTACTGCGGTGATTCAGCATCACTTGAAGGAGCTACGGGCGTTGTCTGCACCCAAAGAGCGAGATCGTATTGATCTCTTGCTCACGAGTTTCTACGTTGACGATTTGGTCTCTAGTGTGTCAAATGCCTCGGAAGCCAAGGAGATGCAAGAGTTCAGCGTGCGTGTGCTTACGGATGCTGGCATGGAGTTACGCAAGTGGCGAGGCAACGAAATCCCGTGCGATACAGAGGCCGGAGATAAAGTCCTCGGTCTGAAATGGAAAACCAGTGATGACTTGCTCAGCATAGCAGCGCTAGGCGAGTCCGATAGGCCGTCTGTTTGGACCCGGCGATCCCTCCTCAAGTGTGTTGCATCAGTGTTTGATCCGCTAGGTCTAGCAGCACCGGCAGTTGTGCCGGGAAAGATACTGCTACAGCAAGCCTGGAAAGTCGGAGGCGACTGGGATGATATGTTGCCTGATGGCATCGCAGCCGCATGTGCGCAATGGTGGGGAGAGTTGGCCGAAGTGGTGAGCATTGACATACCACGTTGGATTTGCTGCAATCTTGACACGCCGATTGCGCTTCATGCCTTCGCCGATGCCAGTGAGAAAGCGTTTGGATGTTGTTTGTATGCAGTCGTCAATGGACAGTCGCACTTGGTATTTGCCAAGGCCAAAGTGTCACCTGTGTCTCCGCCCACGTTAGCCCGCCTTGAGTTACAAGCAGTATGTTTAGCGGCTCGCTACGCTGAGTTTGTGGTGAAGGAGCTGCGTGTTACCGTCACGCAAGTCTATGGCTGGACTGACAGTCTCACTACCGTTCATTGGATCAGTAATCCATCGTACAAATGGAAAACATTTGTGGCTAACCGCGTCAGTCAAGTCCAAGAGATATCGAAGAAGGTCGGCATTGTGTGGAACCATTGCCCGGGCCTTCACAACCCAGCAGATTTACCGTCGCGTGGGAGTAGTGCACAGCAGATCCGTAGTCCGTTCTGGAGGGGCGGACCAACCTGGATCACGGAGCCCAATGACTGGCCCACCGCATCCTCAACCGCAGCTACAGATGAGTCCAGTGTAGAAGTACGAGTGTCAGCCACCACCTGTAGTCGAGAATCTGATAAGGAATGGTGGCTCCGATTCAGTAAATGGTCGAGGGCACAGGGCATGGTGACTCGGATGTTGCAGTGGAAGCACACTGAGCCTCGTGCTGAACTCTATTTTGCAGCAGACAACGTATTGTACCGCATCGTTCAAGCCGCATGTTTCGCTGAGGATCTTGAGCTGATCAAGCAAGGTCAACCAGTGAAGCCTGGGTCGAAGGTGTATCAGCTTGCACCGTTTCTGGATGAGCATGGAGTGCTCAGAGCCGGGGGACGACTTCAGCACAGCGAGTTGGCGTGTGGAGCCAAGCACCCAGTCCTGTTAGGCAAACATCATCTGACCGATTTGCTGTTGGAGAAAATGCATGTTGAAAGGATGCACCAAGGTGTAGAAGGAGTCTTGTCGTTTATCCGTCAGAAATTCTGGATTATCGGTGGTCGACGAGCGCTACGCAACATTACTCAGCGATGTGTTACATGCCGCCGCTACAAGGCTAAGGCTGCCTCAGAAGTCTGCCCGCCGCTGCCAGAAGACCGAGTTGTTCACGAGAGGCCGTTCGCAACTACCGGCATCGACTATGCTGGTCCGTTGTACGTGCGCCGTGGTGAGTCATCTCCGAAGGTATGGATAGCATTGTTTGTGTGTGCCACCACCAGAGCAGTTCACTTGGAGGTGGTCGATAGTTTAAGTACCGAGTCATTCTTGATGGCATTTCGGAAGTTTGTCGCGAGACGTAGTTTGCCGTCTCGGATCAGGTCTGACAACGCTACAACGTTCAAGGCGGCATCTGACAAACTGAGTGTGCCATGGATGTTCAATCCTCCAGCTGCACCATGGCATGGAGGCTTCTATGAGCGAATGGTTGGTACAGTGAAGAGTGCCTTGAAAAAGGTAATGGGAACAGCGTTTCTGAAGGTTCAGGAGCTTGAGACCATCTTGTATGAGGTTGAAGCAGTGGTGAATAGTCGTCCGTTAACTTATGTGTCTGATAGCCTGGATGAGCCACCAGTAACCCCTGCAATGATGATGGGTAACATTTGGATGTCGTCAGCGAAGCCAGCAGGTACCCCGGACGCTACGCATATGTCAGCGAGATTGCGTTACCTCAGTCAGACACTGAAGCATGTCAAGAATCGTTGGGAGGTGGAGTACCTAAGTCAGCTGAACAAGCACCAACAGACCATGTCGCGCCCTTTAGCTGTGGGTGATGTTGTCTTTGTTCTCGATGATACCAAGCGCAAACAGTTCTGGCGTTTGGGACGGATCATCGAGTTATTCCCTGGTCGAGATGGCAAGCGTCGTGTTGCCAAGGTTAAGTTGAGTACCAGTACCCTGTTGAGGCCGATCCAAAGGTTAGTGCCATTAGAAGTATCGTCACAGGACGTGGCTCCTGGGCTTGCCGATACCGCTCAACCTGCTATCGTCCCTCAGCAGCCAGCGTATGAACCGCCAGCACCGTTACCACCACCACGGCAGCAGGAGATGACGCGTTCTGGGCGCGTAGTCAGAGCCCCGGATCGTTTTTGACTTGTGTGCATTGTTGTACGGCGGTGAGAAGCCCTTTGGTGGGGAGAATGTTGTAAACCACCAGTTCTCAATTGGGAAAGGCCTTCGCGCTTATGGCATTGTATTCGTTGAAATGTTGTATTTCGACTCCGCCGTACCGCTGATGTTGCTGCATGGCATACGCTATATGCGTTGTGTGCGTTTTGCTGTATACGTTGTTATGTCCAGTTTTATATGCTTATGTTTTGCATGTACGCTGTTTTCTGCATGCTATAAATAGCTGGTGTTATTAGTGTTCATTGTTAATTATCAGATGAAGTGAAATATACTGTGTAAAGGAAAACAGTTGTCCTCGTGCCGTGTGGTCGTACGATCCTGACAATTTAGAGAATCTTAGAGGGTTCATAACAGCATGAGTGATTATTTAATATTCCCCTTTCCACAATTGCATCTCCTAACTGGATTGTGTTATCTAATAGAACCTTGGGCTTCCTATGGGGCCGGGAGAGTGTAATAGTTTTACCTTGACACTTCTTGTTTGAACGTCATTCGGGGAATTCTCCAATCAATCAAGTCACCTGATGAGAAGGCTTGAAAGGATACTTGTGAAACCAAATTTTTAAAAGATGTTTGCAATGAGCCTGAAACGTGTCCTTTTTATGAGTAAACCTTCATCATTTTGCGAGAACTGTGGCAATACGCCCAGTGATAAGGCAGATTTTGCCTGTGCTTCTGGTGAAGTAAAACAAAGCTTAACAAACAAACAAACACTGTATTATTGCATTTTTGCCTGAGAGGAAACTATATACAGTTACATTTTGGGAAAAGACTAAGGTATTTTATCACCTTTTACATGGTCTTTATATCAATATTGATGTCATCAACAATATAATTTTCACCCCTTTTTCCTGATCGAGATCCTCCACTGGACAAACATTGTCTGGCAGTTCAATGATAAGATTACCAGGAGATATTCCTTTGTAGAACCCATCAAGAAGTTGGTATTTTGGTTGTTGGGGGTTTATTTTATAAATAATGACCTTATCACAATTCAACCGTGATTGTAGAAGCATCATACACAGGGTGTTTGTCTTCCCACATCCCGTTTGTCCAATCATCATGTAGTGACAATCAGGAAGCAAGTAGTGGCGTTTTGTTGATTTCTCCTTGTGCTCATCAAAGTTGATCATTTCCATGGTTTGTATCTAAAAAGAATCTTTTTTAGTGTTCCGAACGCTCTCAAGAAAAAGAAAAAATATATAGATAGATGGGCCTCAACCAGCAAAAACAGCCCTTAGAGTCAACATTTTCAAAATTCCATTTTGGTGAGAACATTCTTGAACCACATCTACAGAAGGACCTCAGCAAAGAAAAAGTTTAATATTGCGATTCAAAACGGGTGTATACACCAATATACAAGAGATACTCCAAATTGGTGCAATGTATGGATACGGTGTATGTGTACAATATATATTCAGCATTCTAATACGGGTGGGCTGTAACAGTCCAACTAACTTCAGTAGTCATTCTTGGAATAAGCAATGATCCTTGCCATAATGCATTCTTATATACATGAACAAGCAATGATGGACATAACACCTAACAGCAGCAGCGTGATAATACAAGGTGATAAGTGTATCCTATTCCTAGTGTTAGTAGTAACAGTGAATCTGTTACATGGGCAGCTTGAATACCTTTGAAACAGTGCAGTAGGCAGCAAGAATGGCAAAGATAAGCTGAAGAGTGCGGAGATATGATTGACATTTTCGCAGCTTCATCCCGCATCGAGTCGTTCCGCAATCTTCCATTTCTTCCTCCGCAGCTGAAGATACGACGTTGCTGCCGTCAGCTCCGTCACTAGCTCCAGACTCAGAAGTTATCTCAGGTGACGACTCCTCATCTCCCAACTCTGCCTAATCATCCGCCACCTTGATCCACATCTCACCAGGAGATGACGGCTGCGATTCCGCCTCACTGTTGACATTGACGTCAAAACCGAAGAACGTCTCATCCTCACTCTGATCTTTAGCTGTTACTTCAGCATCCACTCCCCACCAGGCTCGAGCTAGCTGTGCACAATGACTGCCGCGTGTGCTCAGCTCTGCGAACAACTCTGGCGTCCGCAGCCATCGCAACAAGATCGAGGAACACTCGAGTCGCCACTCAACACCACTTCAACTTCAAAATAAAATGTCTTCAAATTCAAGCAAGGAGTTTAATACGAACACTTTGCACTGTTCGCAGCGCGACCAAAAGATCGTTGAACGTCACAAATCGACCTTTTTCGCGAACAAATTACGACACCTCTAAGGGTCGTTTTCGCTGATTGCGGCTCAGATAAGGAAGATGGGTTCTAAATTTTGAAACGCCTTGGAAGCTAATAAGATCAGTCTTGAATCCTATGCCTAAAAGGGGGAGATATTTGTCATTAGTGAAGAAAAGCTGAATAAAACTGGTGGAGATGTGAATGGTCATGTTGACATGAAAAACAAATGTGACGGGTTCGCGTACCGTGCCGGTCAAGAACAAGGAGTCGAACAACTCCCTGGTCAAGAACCACCTTTCCTCTTTTGTAGGACGCCACCACCCCATGATCAGGTGTCAGATGCGGCTCCTTAACGGTGGGGAGGATAGATCAGATCCACCAACCAGAGGCCAAAAGCCTAAATCCCATGTGGCACATCCATGTTTTACTCATGCCAAGCCACGAGTCGTGGTCTGACATAAGTAAAACATATTGACATGAACTATCATAGAATTTGCCATCTTCGTTATGATGGTGTAAGTTCCACTTGTGCGGCTCCAACGGGGTGGGTCACAAGTGAGATAGGAAAAAATATACTTCATTGAGCAAGTATGTTGATGATGATCATACACGACTGGTCGTGAGTGGAACACTGAAAATGAAAGGACATTTTGAAATGGGTGGAATGGAAATTGTAAATGTAAAGCAACCATCAACAGGAACATCTGTGGTGACATCAGAACATCTCAACAAATCACAAAGCCAGACTCTCTGGAGGAGTGGAGCCAACCAGATGGCAGGAAACCTTAACATGGGATTGAAACACACCATCAATCTCCGACAGTCAACAGAGAATTACTCATCAACAACAAAGGAATATGTTGATAGAAAGGATGGAGAGGTGAAAGTCAAAAAATTGAAGAATAATTATCATCCCAAGCTCATCAACTCCTCCACCAGAAGCCATAGTTCATGCTTTTCCTAATAACAAAAGTCCAACCAACAAACTAAACATTGTCACTGAGGATCTTTTCATAGTTGATCAAGAAACAAGTGGTCGCAGAAGACGTTTACATGTACCGTATCGAGAAGTGTTGGGGGAAAAAGCCAATACATTGCTGAAAATGATGTAACGACAGCATATCTGACCATCATCAGCAACACACTGACAAAACCAAAACCAACTGCGAGTGGATACGATCTCATTGATGAATGGGACCTGGTTGATCATGAGTACTGAAAGTCCTAATTATAATTATAATATAGACAATAAATGGAAATGCTCCATTTGTTAATATTGTTGACCATGCTTCCATCGACCCTTGGTTGTATTCGTGATCCGTTGGATAAGGATAGAGCCTGCTTAACAACAAAACCTCCTGCTGTTTGTCAAACACCAACCCCGGTTTATATCCCTAGTGAAACACCGCCAACAGACCATACCACTACGCAACCACTTTATGATCAGACGAAGCCAGGAAACGTGAACAACCTTCATTGGACAGACCCCTAATTCTACCTGTTATCTCTGATTACTATTCCCACAGTTGGTGCTGTCGTTTATCTCATAAAAGGTTCAAAATGTTCGATGAGTGTTGACCCTGAAAATCATCCAAGAAATTTAGAAACACACCCATCAGTAAGATTGGAATTTGGTATGATGTCATTACCAGATATGCTTGGTGGGAACTATCTACCAAGATCACCCTCAACCTTTGATGTAACTGGTATGGTCTGATGGGAAAAAAGAAAAGGTTTATCATAGAACAAATATGATTTTATTTATTTATTTATTTATTTATTTATTCAACATCTCCTGGCCCGTCCGAAGACTGCCAATAAACATGAGAGGTCAGGTGATAGCCAACCACGGCAAGCTAAAAAGGGAAAAAAAAGAAAGATGCTGTCAGAGAGGGAAAGGAGATAGGGAGAGAAAAAGAAAGGGAGGCACATTAATAATACATGGGATCACTTCGGATGAGACAGTGTGGAAAGCTGGACTGTGAATTTCCTGATATCCTGGCATGTCTTAATGCTAGTAGGCAGGTTAGACCAAAGGGAGTATGCTGAGAAGAAAGGGGATTTCAAAAACAGAGAGGAACTAGCTCGGGGCAGTGATAAGGCATTGCGTGTTGGTCTAGTGGTAACAAACCAGTTGTACTTGGCAATATGTTTCGGGACTTGGGCTAGGAAGATTTTTTGCACAAGGATACAAAGATGCTGCTGATGTCGGGCAAGAAGAGGGTGCGTGGAAGCAAGTTTATAAAGACAAAGGGAGGCAAATGTTTGGTCTTTTCGAAACAGAATTTTCAGAAGCAAGCGTTGATGTACCTCCAGTCTGTGGAGTAAAGTCTGAGACAACCCGCACCAAGCTATATCGCAATAGTCAAATATAGGCAAAATGTACGACTTAAAGAACAATTCTCTGCAGTTATCATTCAAGTGTTGGCAGTGGGGTTGTAGCATACCTAAGGACGCACTCGCACGCTTGCACACAGACTGGACTTGTGGAGACCAGGAGAGTTGGCGGTCGAGAATAACGCCCAGGTGCTTGTGCTCGTTAACAACTTTAATAGGTGTACTATTTAGACCAGGAAAATACAGAAGTTGAGTGGGGGGCGAGGGAGAGAAGAACATGGCCTCGGTTTTGGCGAGGTTAGGCTTCAGTTTCCAGGTTTCCATCCATGTTACTGTAGCGTTGACCCCGGACTGCATGGAGGCCGTGAGGTTGTCTGCCGAGCTGTCGGAGCACATCAGAGCAGTGTCGTCAGCAAAAAGACTTACATTTGGTACAAGGGCTGGCAAGTCATTAACGTACAGTAGAAATAGGAGCGGCCCAAGTATGGACCCCTGGGGTACCCCAGACACGACTAGTAATGGGTCTGATAGGGAGGTAGATACTCTGACAGTCTGGTGGCGGCAGGAAAGATAGGATGAGAGCCATTGCAGGGCTGGACCGTGTACCAAGAAGACGGACTCTAGCTTTGCAAGCAGACCACGATGCCAGACGGTGTCGAAAGCTTTCGCTAGGTCAAAGAACACGATGCCAACATGCCGCCTGAGGTTCCGCTGGGTGTAGATGTCTTGTACTAGACGTGTTAGTTGGAAAGTTGTGGAGTCTCCACGGCAGAAACCGGATTGAGATGGTGAAAGCGCTGGGGTGACGTGGCAGTACAGAGACTCAAAGAAAATACGTTCACAGACCTTGGACACAGCGGGAAGGAGAGAGATTGGTCTGTAGTTGCCAGCCTGAGAGCGTTGGCCTTTCTTATAGATCGGGACGATAACAGCAGATTTCCAGACGGACGGAAATACTCCTGTACGATATGACATGTTAAAGAGCAGGCACAAGGGATAGGACAGAGATGGCGCAAGCCATTTGAGAACCTCATTGGGTATGCCATCTTCGCCAGGGGACTTACAATTCTTCAGGAGTTTGAGGTGCTTACAGACGGTAGCAGTCGTGGTAACGACGCGTGTGAGTGGTGCGCTAAGTTCAGGGGCTGGGGACAGCGATGGAATGACCCAATTCGGATCTTCCGGAATGCCGGATGAAACAAACTGCTTGTTCAGTGTGTCTGCAATCGCCTTCACATCGTGCTGGCGGTTGCCATTGGAGTCAGTCAGGTACTGGATTGGCGCGCGGGAGGTCCCGCGGCACTGGTTGCGAATGAATTGGTGGAGTGATGGGCGATCGGGGGAGGAGAGTGTTGCAGAAAGAGAGTTTAGAAAGGAGCGGTGTGAGGTACGAGAAAGGTGCTTGACGAAGTTGCGTTGAACTCGGTAAGCCTCCCGGTTAACCGGCGTTGGGAATTTCTTGTAGATGCTGAAAAGATCACGCTTGCGCTTCACTTCAGATACGAGGGACCGTGTCACCCATGGGGGACTAGATGTCGAGGATGTTGGGTTGGAATGTTTCCGGTTGTTGTAGCCGATAGCAAAGTTAGAGAGGTGCTGTTGGAACCCTCGTTCAAGGACGGCTGCAAAGTGATCTACCGCGGCGTCAACAGTTGGAGAGCCTTCTGGTTGCAGAAACGACCAGTCGTGGCAGGAGAAATCAGCGTTCATAGAGTCCCAGCACTGAGAGGGAACTCGACGGAAGCGATATGGGAACGGTTTGCGAGAAGGAAGTGGCAGGTCTGGATCCGAGGGCATTGAGACGGCGAACTGGCATGAAACCATGAGATGGTCCGAGGAGCCAAGAGCGCAAGCTGTGTGAACGTCCGTCGCCAGCAGGGGTTGGTTCGTGAAGACAAGGTCTAGACATGACTGTGTTCCGGAAGATGTTGTGTGCGTTGGACTCCTCACCAGCTGCTCCAAACCGAAGCAGGTAAGGGTGCGAAAAAGTGCCGCCCCAGCAGGACACGTTAAATCCGATGGGCACCACCGTTTGTGCTTACTGTTGAAGTCCCCAGCCATTATGACATGGGAACGGTTACCAAAGCACTAGCTAGCATATCACAGAAGTGGTCTATTTCCGTGGTTTTGACTGAGGGCGGACGGTAGGTACAGCAGACGAGGATGGGTGTCGGGGAGCCTAAGATTGGGTGAAGCTCAACCCATACGGATTCACAGGTCGGACGAGCAAGGTCGTCGCGAACTTGGACTCTTCCGAAGCGATTTTGCCGGACAAGAATCGCAACTCCACCATATCCTCTGGTTGCCGTACCGGATTTGTTATCATGAGGTGGTCGGTCGCGACGAAATGTGGTATAACCGGAGATGGTGAGCGCTATGCTTGGATTTAGCCATGTTTCATTTAGACAGATGACATCAGGTTTGTTGAAATCAGCAATGACAGACAGTTCGGCAGATTTGTTAACGATTGAGCGGCAATTTACGGAAAGCAAGGTCAGTTTACCCTGGCAAGGGGGGAAGTAGGGCCGAGCCAGTGGATTCAGCTGTGGTCGCGCCATCATGCTGAGCCTGAGGAGAGGACGTTGTTTGCCTGGTTGGCATTGCTGGTGTCAAAACTGTCCGCGGCAAAACGCCAGGGCCTAACCGTGTGCGAAAGAGCATCCGGCCAGAACCCTTTGTCACCGACTGTGTTCTCATCAGCTGCCTCGACGGTCACCCGTGCGTAGGCAGTTCTGAAGTGCTTGGATGCAAATATGACACCTTCCTGAATCTGCACTCCTCGGGCAGAGCACCATTCAGCAATTGATGATGCGGAGCAGTGTGGCTGCACGTTGCCAACGTAAAACACTTTGCGTTTGGCCCGGGGTGATGCCGTGAGGTCTACTGCCGGCTCGCTATCACGAGCCGGCTTGGTGTAGCGGGATGTTTCCACCCGCCTTGTTATGCTTTGAGCTAGCTGGGACTGACTACTAGTATCTGCCGCGTGCCTTTGTCTCTGGGCGGCTCGAGTGCGTCTGCCCTGGTGTTCCTGCCATTCATGTACTTGTTGTTCAGTATCGGTTGACCTACGGGATGCATCCAGGCCTGCTGCGGGGCTGGAGCTACGACTTGTAGTAGTGCTGGACCTACGGGATGCATGCACGCCTGCTGCGGGGCTGGAACTACGACTTGTAGTAGTGTTGGGTTGTGGCACACGCGTTTCTCCTGGCAGGCTGCCACTGCCGGCGTGTGTACCGTACGTTTGTAGGGACCTGCCCGTTGTGGTGCTGAGCCTCGCACGTGCACTTGCAGTTTGTGTGGCGGTTCCTAGTACTACGTCGCTGTACTGGTGTGGCATGGCGTGCTGTGTGTGTACGCTAGTATCTCGCAGGTCAGCCATTTCCCGCCTCAGCTGTTGAATTTCAAGCTTCAAGGAAGCAATTTCATCATCTCTTCCCACCCTAATTGCCACTATTTCTTTATTCAGGTCCATTATTGTCGAGGACAATGCGGCCAAAGCAGTCGTGACATGTCCTATACCGGTCATACCTTCCAGGATGGGGTGGGACCCAATCCCCTCCTTCCGGAGCGCTCCCACCAGGTCGGGCCGTGAGAAGGAGTCCGCTTTCGGGATGCCAGTCCGGGTGGCCAGGTTTTGTAGACAGTCGAACGTCAGAAGGGCCAGGTCGACATTCTCATTGGTGGCCATAGTCCGCAGTACAAGTCACGGCTCCTGTAGGTTACAGTTACAGACTCGGAAAGGCTGATAGGAGCGGAGCTCCTAAAACTGCATCCGCACTCGAAAAATTCAAATAGCATGATGAAACTGAAAATGATATCTGTCCTCTTAGAAATTTTCATGTTGTGTAGTGTTTCACATTCCTTTATAATTCCTGGGAATAAATGTTGGGTAGAGGGTGATCATATTGTCTGTGTTCCTTCTCAACCACTTATTCCTCCTTATAATGTACCAGGAGCATCTGTAGCACCGCTAACAACAGGAAAACCAACAACAAGGTTAATACCAACAACACAGAGAACGATGTCAACAACGGTAGCTCTAACAACACCGACACCACCGACAGCATCGGCATCACGGACAACATCGGGAATTACATCGGGAACATTGGGAATTACATCGGGAATACCGACAACATCGGGAGCATCGACAACATCGACCCCAACGACAACATCAGGAATTTCATCGGGAACATCGGGTAAATCTAACCACTTGATATACCTCCTTTTCCTTCTTCTTTTCATTCCAATTACAGCTGCTGTATTTCATAGAAAAATAAAAAATATATCATAGAAAGAAGGATAAAGCCCTACACACTTTCGAATCCACCCACCTCATGTAAAGATGATCAGCTGAAAAATACCACGTTCATACCCACAGAAGAAACACTAATCTTGTTGAGAGGAGAGCAGCACACAACTCAGGATGGAGACCACCGATTACAAAAAAAGTCGATGAAAACAAGAAAAAAGATTATGTGGAAATGGTCAATGCCTTAGCAAAACTAAAACAGGAAACAGTTGAGTATGCTGAATAGATAACACGAGAGCAAGAAGATGGGAAATATATTGTTGATGATGAGATGGAAAATGGGTATGAGTTGCCCATTTTAGGATTGTGAAATGTCTTTTCAGAAAGTTGGTCCAAAGTTAGCTTACCAGTATCCAAATCCTCATCCAAAGGTGGATCTCCCGAAGTTGACTCAGGAACCGATCCCAATCAGTCCTCGAAGTGAATCAAGATCGGGTTTGAGAGCCCTCAGATCCTCTAATATAGATTAAATCAGGGTAAGTGAAAAAAGCTCAAGTTGGCTCACTTCCGATTTCGGTCTCATTTCTTGGAGGGAGCAAGTTGACTCACTTTTCTGGAATTGGGGTGAGCCAACTTTAGAGATTGGGAAAATCAGTAGTTGGAGGGTCTATCCTTCAATACAGTAGTATAGGGGAGGGTAGAGACTTGAGAGATTGGCCCGATAGGGCCAATCGAAAAAGTCCATTTTGGCTCACCTTCAGGTGAGCCAGAACCCCCTCCCCTATACTACTTTACCTGCTGTCGGACGTGTGTTCATCAACACGTACGAAAGCGACATCCAACTTCTTCTGGACGGTGGTGCAGTGAACCTGTCGAGAGAGGGTACTTGTCAAGGCGACCCATTAGCGATGGCCTTTTATGCTTTGGCCTTGATTCCCCTCTTTCGGCATTGGCAGAAGGTTTTGCTTGTTTGTTTCTTTTATTTGAATTCGTTTAGAGCACAGGCAATTCTGCCTTCTCACCAGAGGAAAAACCTCTGGTTCCTGCTAAGAACGAATATAATATTATGAGAGAAGGAAATATTAAAAAGAATCATAACATGATAATTCCAAAGCACAAAGTTTGTATATAATTCAAATGGGTGTGTGTATGTGTAGGCATGCAGTGAAGAAAACACCGAGGAAACATGCAGTAATGTGTAGGGATGCCGAGCAAGGTGGTTACAAATAACAATTAATTCTGTTCAGAGCCAGTTTAAAGGCAACCGCCGCACTGTGGAGGCGAATATCGCTGGGAAGGGCATTCCAAAGATAGGGGTTCCAGGATCTGGCCGACTGGGTTCGAGGACTTTCTCCACGCGCTACACACAAAAGTTTGGTCGCGCGATGACGGCTCATTCTAGGCCAGTGCGCTGGGATATCGTAAGTTCTGGAGGATTTTTGAAGTCACCAGTGGCTTCCTGAGGTTTTCAGCTGTCCAATGTGGGGTTTTTGATCGCCGTGCGGCGAAATTAGGCCATTGCGATCAGTCAAAGAAGAAATTGAAGGCGATTTTCAAGTCCAAAATGGCATCTTAGGGGATTCTTAAACCGATTTTCAGCTTCAGCACCCAAAAACCTTTCGGAATCACCCATGCCGGTGTTTTTCTCAAGCAAGGTAGAGCAGCGCAACAAAATTTGAGTGCGCCGAGTAGGACTAAAAGCACCTCCGACATGGCGATTTTTTCAAGTGCGAGGAAGAAGAGTAGATCTACACTAGAAACTAGGTGTTACCCCCAGCGCAGTCAGCTGATCGCGAGTATCAAGCAGCACGAAGACCGGGATTGCGCTGTGCCTAGTGAGCACGACGTAGTACACGATTCTGTACTATCTCCTGTTTGCGAGGAACAAGGAGAACAGGCGGCGGCTTGGATTTACGACTCGTGCGCTGGCGGAGAACAGTGAGCTGCCGTCATTACCGATCGAACTGGTTGGTGTTGGAGCTGATGCAGTATCGATCTCTCACCATGATCAGCCTGATCCCAGCTCCCATCGACAGCGTCTTCTGGATTTAGTTCGCAACTTGCAAGCTCTGCAGAAGACGGCATCGGCAACATCAACATTGGCGTGTTTGTGACTTGCCGTCCTTGTCGGCAATGGCCAAAGCCGTGCTGGTGACTTGAGGTCCTTGTCGGCCAAAGAGGTGTGAAGAAGAGGGGTAGGTTCGCCGAATCGAAGCGTGCATATATCATCCGCTCAAGGCAAGGATAAGAGGCCGGCTGTAACCTGTGACAAAATTTCATCTGATTCGTGTGAAAATGTATGTAGCTAGGTGGTGGCTATGCAGTAGTTTGACCATGTTTTGAGCCGATTTCCCATTTGATCGCCAGAGAAAAATTCACCCATTTCGCTGTAGAAAAATGGCTATAACTTTCGAATGCCTGGACCGATTTTGATAAAATTGGTACCATAGTATTTCTCATTTCCTCGGTGACATTGTCCAAGAACAAGCTAGCTTGAATTATGAATTTGAAATTTTGACTGGAATCCCTACCAAAGAGTGCTTCCCACAAATGTCAATGACTGACGACCGGAAGGTCTAGGAAGGAAAGGCACTTGCAGTAGCCGCTGCTCCTGTCCTCGAGTAATTCGAGGTCTGCCACTCTCCGGGACAAATGCGGTACGCCAATGATGAGGCTGCTGCAGACAAGGTGCCGACATTGCTGTGGTACTGGCATGTGATATCCGATGTCGGTCTTAAGTATGGGTATTATCCTAACCCGCAGAAGACCGTTCTCCTGGGAAAGCCCAAAGTAGCTCTTCGTGCCGGGAGCGGTGTTTTATTATTATTATTATTATTATTATTATTATTGTTCAACGCAATAAATAGAGTAAGCTGCGCACTCAGTACAAACACCATAAGCAAAACTTGTTTTCATGTAAATAAAGAAGCTTGTTCCTAAACGTTTTCGTCGCCATCTCATCAGAGGATTACTGGCAAAACAACAAAAGCTCTTAACTCAATATATATGTAGGACTCAGTGACCAGTCAAGGCCCCGTGACCAATCACGGTCCCCGTGACCAGTCAAACAGTCACAAACCCCCCATGACCAGTCACAAATTAGTTTACCAGTCACAATGCCCCATGACCAGTCACAAATCACCATACATGTACATGTGTAAAGTACACAGTTCGTGACTGCTCGCAGAGTGCTTCGTACTGCAGGATTTGTTGTG
Source organism: Sycon ciliatum (assembly GCF_964019385.1). Classification (NCBI taxonomy): domain Eukaryota; kingdom Metazoa; phylum Porifera; class Calcarea; order Leucosolenida; family Sycettidae; genus Sycon; species Sycon ciliatum. The sequence goes on along the minus strand of NC_088651.1, from coordinate 30,331,698 downwards.
GAAACTATAATTCCCCATGAGCGGTCACAGAATACAGCTGTGACCACTATAATTCCATGCGAACAGTTACATGCGGAATGTACAGTTGCGACCTCTCTTTCTCTGTGAGTAGTCACAGGCAGAATATAGGTATTTCTGTATTACAAGAGAGATTGGAAGGTTTGTCACAACTCTGAGTTTCACGTATTACTACGATCGCCAGGCAACTGATGGCTCCTAAACGGGCAGCCTGAACATAAGATAAGGGGGAGCAAGGTGGGAAATTCTGAGGGGTATCATAGGCGACGCGTATCATAGCGCAAGAGTCAGTTGCAGGCGTGCAGTAGCCAAGTCTTCAGACTTGGGGCTATGCAGCAGCAGTTCCAGCGTGAATGACATAGAATAGAGCTGGGGACTTAAATGCCAAATCCACACATGCCCCCACCATTACACACACATACACCCACACTCTCTCCCTTTTCTCACATACACATACACTCACACGTGCGTATACGCGCACACACACACATACGCATTGTCTAAATCTCTCTCTCACACACACACATTCATTCTCTAAATCACACACACACACACCTGACCTGACCTTTGACGCCAATCGCCGGAGGCGATGATAGCAATGCTACGGCAGAAGCCATAGCAACTTGTGCTGGGATTGCACCACACACACACACACACACACACACACACATCCACACACATTCTCTCTCTCTCTCTCACACACACACACATTCTCTCTATCTCTCTCACACACACACACTCACACATGAGCACGCGCGCACACACACACAAACACTCACGCGCACGCGCATACACAAAAATAGGCAGCGGGACTACCAGCTAGATTGACGTGACCTTGCGGACAAAGTTACAGAGGTACAACTTGTTTTCATGACGACACTTGGACACAAGCATTTCTGTATTATTATTTTATCTCTTTTCAACCAATCCACCAGACGAGAAGAGATGCGTAGACGGAAGAACCGTACTCTTGGTGATACTGATCACAAACACGATTAATTCCTCCAGGCCATTGAGCACCCAATTCTAAACCTTATCTAACCAAAGTTTTTGTCAATCAGCATTCCAGTTCAAGAACATCTCGTCAGACATACATATCGATACATGTCTGGTGCACTCTCACTAAAAAGCAGGCATCGCAGGCTACATTCGCACCAGCAATCACAAGAAGTTGTAGTGAGTGAATATTTCTATAAAATTAATAATTAGATGGAAAATACGTAATGGACAAATGAAGATGTGGAGGATCGCCCAAAAACACCGACAAGGAGACAGTAAACGGTACACAGTACTCGTATGCATGTACTTATAACACACGTTATAGCAGCACAACGGGAAAGACCATGTAGATCTACCATAAAATAAAAATATTAAATTTCACGGTTCGCGTGAGACTCGGCTGGAAGCCGAGTTTTCCGCATCCGCCGTGGGAACGCCACCACCCTCTAGGATCAAAGGCGCAGATGCAGCGCCTGAACGGTGGGAGGTGAGTAGATCAGACCCACCACCAAGTGGTCAAAGACCGAAATCCCATTAGCTGCATCCATAATGTTACATCAATAATGTTACATCAATAAATTTTACAGAGTTATTTTGGGAGTAGGAATGAAGATGTGTTCGAAGCAATAAACTGCGTAAGCACTACGTTGTTCCACAATATTGAAATACAGTTTCCTGCAGTCAAAACAAGACACTCACACTTCTCTGGTCTAGGTCGCCATTCTTATCGCTAACCCGACTTGATTTAATTTCTGATTTGATTGGTCACGGGGATCGTGATCGGTCATCGAGACGTGACTGCTCACTGAGTCCTACATATATACGCACAATGCAAGTAATAATTTAGACCCAAACTAGCGCGATAAAATGAGAGCTGAAAGAAACATTACACCATTCAACGATATCAGGTGACAACAGATGCGATATATTCACCACTAGAAAGTTACCATGCAACCACAAACGAGAACTACTGATCTAAATTCACAAACAATTTCAACGTTAACAAATTCTTTTTCTGCCTACACAAAATCGGCTTGGTGGTAAAAATGTAAATAGACTCCAATACACGCAAATACCTTTGACTACGTGAACGAGACCAAACAGAAAAGCAATCATCAGCATAACTAGAACGACAATCACTATTCTGAACAAGATGGTTGGCGATAGAAGATTCATACACCCTAACAACGCTACTAGAACCAGTACATACTTTGGAATTACGTGACAATGAAACCGACCTGACATTCCTTGCCGCTACTACCAATCCAGACGAGGCCGAATTGAATGGTGTAATGTTTCTTTCAGCTCTCATTTTATCGCGCTAGTTAGGGTCTAAATTTAAATAGGGTCTAAATTATTACTTGCATTGTGCGTATATATATTGAGTTAAGGAGGTTCGCGACGGTTAGCGCCATGTTGGATTTCCGAATTTTTTTCTGAAAAATAATGCCTTTCGGAGTGGAAAAATGGGACGCGATCATGCACAGTTTGACCATTAGGCCTTGACGGATTATGCTAGCATAATTTTTCGCATAATTCCTACCAAAATCGAATAATCGCATAATTCGAGGCAAATTGCATACGAATCGCATAAATTGGAATAATCCGACTGTTCGCATCAAATTCCATGCAGTTGTACATGTTTTACAAGTACAAGTAGATGCAGCAGGAAGTCGTAGGTTAACGACTTCCTTGATAACATGCCCAGTCCACTACAATCAGTGACGGTCGTAGCTAGGGGTGCGTTTGGTTGGTACGATCTAGAACAGGATCGAACAGCTGGTGCACATCGAGCAGCCTCATGCCAACCAAACGGTACTCCAGAAACAGAGCACATTTTTGTGGGAAAATGTGCCAAACTTGGTGCATTCTTCAAAATGGGTATGGGTCACCATGGTCACTTTGTACGGTACGACGAGTCCAACCCAAAATCGTATGCACGTGATCATTTGGGACCAAAATCGATGTTCCCGCCAGGTTTCACTGTGAGAAAGTGAAACTGCTCGGTCTGCTCCGGCCTCGAGGCCGGAGCAAGCAGAACATGTTCTGGCCGACCCAGAACAGGTGCAGTCCCAACCAAACGCGCTGTTCTGGTGAATCCTGTTCTAGTTCGTACCAACCAAACGCGCCCTAGGTCGGACGGTGCGTTGACCCCGTTGAACTTTTGCTACTACAGTACAACGCCCTCTACAAAAAAATTCCCCTGCTATTTTGCACAGAACCATCATACATTAGCAGCATATGTGAGCATGATGCGGCATAATATGATAACTTTTAGCATCAAAATAGCATAATTCTGCCATTTTTTCAGCAATGCGAAAAGCATAATTTCACGAAAATATTAGCATAATCCGTCAAGGCCTATTGACCATGACTTCGCAGCGCGTATCGAGTCGAGACAAGATTTGAGGAAGAAGCTCAGTCGCTAATGGACTTGCGGATTTGTTTTGACATCGGCGGTTTTTGGATAGCTTGGTTCTCCTGCCGACGTGTCGTGGAGATGAAGACGCGGGAGAGGAATCTGTCACCCACGACGCTGCCTCGCATTCTGCGTACTGGACGATTCAAGAAGCCGAGGAGGGGGACGCTTCGCAAGCTCAAACGTCGATCGAGTTGCTGAAAAACGGAAAGGCCGATCTCCACCACTAACGCCACTGGATTCGACTGTATGAGTCTGTATTCGACTGTATGAGAAGACGGGTGGTAGCCAACCACGGCGAACAGAATAATAAGGAGAGAAACAAAGAGAGCACTGCAAGGCATAGCCCTGAGCTTCCAAGCTCTCTCGTTTGAACTCGCACGGTGAGCCAATTTCATAACTCGTAACATGTCCTTTTCCCTTTTACCATACTATTGCTCATGTGTGTACAAACTGTAACACCAAGCATATGGGACGCAACCAGCTAAAGCATGTCTTAGGGTGAAATTTTTCAAACTTTCTTTTTTCCAGAAAACTGTTTTTTGGATCTTACTTGACCTCTTGAAGGCGGTACACACGGCTCTTTAGATTCCGAAAAAGTGGCACCTACGTCATCCGCGTCTTTGCGGCTGGCGCAGCTAGGTTGCTCAAGAAAATTCAAAAATTCGAAATTGAATTGCATCGAAATTACCTTGAATACATGGCTTCTTCGATGGATATACGACAAACCAAGCCTGCCTTCCAGGTGAAACTCCTTGAATGCAGTCATCTTCATGTCCAAAATTTCGAAGCTTCACTCCTGATGAAAGTGCTTTTTTCCTCGACGAACGTTTCCTTCGTATTCTTCCTTTTCATAGCATCGTGCCTATTCCTGGGGATACTTTCAACTAGCTTCTTGCCCAAGGTAAGGTTTTCTACCGTCTCTTCAAGTTTTTCCTGGTGCACGATCATATTGCCTCTGCAACCCAATTGAGTTTTTTTCGTCGAGGGCCACTCATTCTCGTCGAGGGTCCCTCGTTGTCAGCCCTCATGGCAACCCACAATTCAGTGCTAGAGTCTCTGTGCAGGGTGTGTGGGTTCTTAATACCACCCTTTCGGAAAGACAAGAAGACAAGGACGACTACACATGCAGTGGCTGATCACGCAGATGAGCTCCTGCTTTATTTCAACATCAACACAACAACAGACACGCCAGACGTACATCCTGCCACATTTTGTGATTCATGCAGATCGTACTTGAGAAGGGCATCCACCTCTTCTTCTAGTGACTTTAGAACACCAACTCTTTATCTGTGGCAGCCACATGGCAGTACCACTCCTGGCCCTTGTTAAGTGTGCTCAGGTGCTGAGGATAGGAGAAAAGGTGGTAGGCCCAAGAAACCGTCAACGTCATGCTCAACGGCGTCTAGGGCTTATCCCACCCACTGCAGTCGAGACGCACTTCTGGAGCTTGCTTCCCTGGCCTTCTTTGCAGGGAATGAGGCACCTGCCTTTTTATCACCCTCCCCTCTCTTTCCTGCTGTTACTGTTCGCGGCAAGTGAATGCAGCCGTGCAGCACCCATGTTGCGAGCATCTGTCGTGTGTGTCATGTATGCATGAACTATTCCAAGATGCATTTGAGGTAGAATGCATGTCATATGATTGCAAAGCCAAGCTGTGGGCTAGGTGTTGGCGGATAATGCTGGCATTATATCGAGCATTATACACAAACCGGAGCATTACGAGCATTATAAAGCATAACGAGGCCAAATTGGCATTATACGACGTTCTACATGACTGCATAGTAGATCTACACACATCCTCATGTACAGATTCGTATCGGCTATAGCGTTGGTCTTTGATTGGCAACATTTATTACTATACGCGATGTATTACTATAGAATAGTCTACAACTAATTACTTACAAGCGATAGACCACCGCACACATCATGCATGGTACCGAACAGATCGTGGCACGCAGTGCCAGGCCCAGCATTCTGCATAAGGGCTTGAAAGTGATGACGTCAAAAACGGCCAGGGAGTAGTAAGTTGACATCAGATTTCTATTTTGGATCCACTAAGGTGTGACTTTGCTATTGACTCAGTATGTGGGTGCATAGCAACCCACTCATGTCGTATGCATGTGTGACTTTTAGTTCGCCACCAGATGTCACCCCGCCCCCATTAGCCAAACAGTCAGTTTCACTGGCTACATCACCTTACTGTGAGTAAGACCGCTTGAAATGTGCTTGGATCCATACAAAAACTGGATCCAAGTGGATCCAGTTTTTGAATTTTTGAAATTGTTGCTATGCTGTGACGTAGCACTTTCAAGCCCTGCTAGTTAGCTGTGGTCCAGCACAGTGTGGAAACTCTCGCAGAAACTTCCGGTCCCGGAAGTCTATCTTCGGCCAGCAACTAACTAACTAGTTACTGTACTTACTTTTTGAAGATCCAGGTACAGCTGTACAGGTAACAACGCCGAACCGACGAAACAAAAGACTATGTGACTGTGAGCCAGCATGGAACGGTGGAGGTGCGCACACGCACATATTCCAGACCTTACCCGGTTACCGTCCACAATGTTACAAAAAACATTTTTCATCGAAGCAAGAGTCCATGTCTTTGTCGAAGAGTAACGCTGGACTTTCAGCGGACATTGACCATTGTGTAAGACTAGCTAACTAGCAGCCAACGCTGATGGCTGACTCGCCGCGATGCCGTTCTTGGGATTGGGAGGAAGCTGGGCTTTCTCCAGATGAGCTTTTGGCGGAGTCCTCTGATGATAGTGACGTCGTCGAGTTGGAAACTGCAGATCCTGCCGCGATGCCGAGGTAGCGGTCTTTTTACGCGAATAGCTCATGGACAGAGCACTGAAGTGGCCATCAGTGCCGAAACACGGGTGCGGAGCCGCTCAAAAGCGACTGTGGCAAGTTAATGTGCCTGGCATGCCATACAACATTGCCGGGGAAGAAGAGTATAATCATGTCCCATATTGCTACCGCGAGACACAAACAAGGAAAGTCTCGTTTGGAGAGGGAAACTCAGAGGCACAAGCTGGTCAAGGAGTCCTACTTGGCGTATCAGAAACGACTTGGGAAGGCTCTAGCCGACAAAGGTCTTACTGCGGCCGTCCGAGTCTCTGCGGCGGATCCAGATTGTGCGTTCTATGTTGCATAGCATGGGTGCAATATTATAGCACTTTTCTTAGCCCGATACCGCAAGGTTCAGGAGTTTATATTCCATCCGACGAAGCATTATCAGCATTATTTGGAGCATTATATGGCCTTTTGTGGAGCATTACTGAGAGCATTATATCCCATATTACCGAGCATTATCCGCCAACACCTACTGTGGGCAGCTCAGCTAAAATCTCCTTCTTCCTTTATCTCGTCTATTCTTGCTGAGCGCAGAATTCAATGCAGCCATGCCACGAATCTTTCGAGCCTGTGCTTAAAAACACAGAATAGACAGACAGGCATATCACTCTTGGGCTTTCATGGGAAACCACATTCATTAAGCACTGCAGCCAGCTACATGCAAGGAAATAACCAGTGCTCCTCTACAGACAATGACAAACATCTTCAACACTGACATCTCACCTGACATCCAGTACACACCCTAACAACAAGACCTGTCGGATAGAGCATCAGCACTCCGAGACAAGTACGGCAGACTCTTCATGCAATACAAAGATTGTAGGGCAATCTTCGCAGTGTGCGACAAGATCACTCCTGACAAGCTGCATCAACTCTCTACGAACATTAAACTATTCATGGCAACACCAAGGAAGACAGTCTACGACCAGAACAAGACTATAACCCCTAAAATGCACATGCTGAAGGTGCATACCGTGGACTGCATCAGTCAGTTCAGTGTATCCCTTGGACTGATGGGCGAACAAGGTGGCGAGTCCATCCACAAGTGCTTCAACTTAAGCACCTGAGACCACCCATCAGCAATGTGAACAGGGACGTAGACCGGCGCCAGGTATTAGTACACTTCTGGCAATATTTGAACAGCATGCTGCCAAGATACAACGCCATGAGGCTCCAGCCTCCAAAGCGGAAGCACTCCGACAAGTCAGCTAGTTGAGCACTGACAGTTGCTGTAAATGAGTATGCCGTTTGCATGTCAGAATCCAAAAAAGCTGATGACAATAACTGTCATAGTAGTAAGGATGAAGGAAACTTTGAAAGGACATTGAAACGCGTCGCCAAAGGATGGAAGGTGGTGGTGGGGAAAGGTAAGTCAGCGTAGGTACATTTACTAGTACTGGACTCTTCCACGCTCCGAACTTCCCAAGTCAACAATCAATATACCGAGTTTCGAGCAGGAAATAGAATTCCTGTATGCAAAGTGATAATAATTTGTTGTAAAAACAAGCTGATCCCGCACAATATCAGCATAATTTTATGAAATGCATCCAAAGCATTTTTGTTCTTACAAAAATCACCAAGTCCACCCACTCGCCATTTTGGTTACCGTAGATACAATGGTCACGTGTATAGTGACACTTTTCGGCAAAAAGATCGGCCATGTTCAATACTTTCCAGCATGGAACAACCTTATCCAGGGCGCCACAGTAGTCTAAAAGTGCCCCATACATCGCTTTCAAAATATGTACCTTGAAACAGAAAATGACAGTTTTCCACATTCTGAAACACAGGCAAACAAGTGGCTTTTGCAGAGGAACAAAAACAAAGGAACTAAAAATAATGATACAAACTTGCATGTCAATGATATCAAAGTCATTGATCAAGTTCTTCAAGTCATGGACCAAGCTCTTCCTGAAAAGCACCACGATTCTCTGAGCGGCAGAACTCAAGCACATTCTCGATGAGGTAAGTGCGCCGAGCCTCAGTGATACCACCAGCCTCAAGAACATTTGACGAGAAGTGAAAATGCTGAAATTTGGTGATACCAGTAATGCGTCGGAATCTCTGTCCCAGGTAGGTATCCCAGTCCCGCTATTCTCACTCAAAGAGACTGACTTTATTCTGCAATACAGATGCGTCGATAGTTGTCTTCAACTGAGCAGTCGTGGTGCAGTCAGCCGCCTGGAATTTCTTCTTTCCCATTCCAAAACCTCCATCTACGGAGCACCTCGTGTGCCCAACAATCATGAACGGCAGATGGATATCCTTTTCCAGTCCTGCCATCACCCGCCAAAAACAATATGCCATCACAGTTTTTTTGTTCTGCCCACTTCAATTATCATAGTGGCCATGCAGAACAGGAGCATGGGAGTGCTTAGCTAAGTAATTTTGCAACATGGAAACCACGCAGTTTGGCCCATGACACTTCCCATTGTCTGCACCAATGACTTGACCTTCGTGGTAGATGTGATGAACCTGTTTCGGGATGGCTTCGTTGATTATACCAAAATCATTCACGCCAAATAGCACTTTAAAATACACCGGCCCTGGTTGACGACTGTGATAAGTTATGCCAAAGTTCTCCGAATAGTCAAAGGTGACATGCGTGAGAGCAGCTGGGTCCTCCTTAGCACGTTTAATGCAATCATCGTAGAATTCTCGTTCAGTTATAGCAAGGTTAATGTGTGCCGCCCATTCCTCAGATAGGTCTTTCTTGTCCTTCTCCGAAGTCAATATTCGCAGGCGGTTTTTAAACTGCTCGCATCTAGCGCAAACATCTTGGCATGGGTCCATGAATTTTATTTGTTTGGTTTCAGATTTCCAAATCCGTTTGAATGTACTCAGGCTGACGAGTCACTGGGTTTCCACTTGTGCCTTGCAGTAGTGAATAGACACTGACATACGTTTCAGAGGCTGGCAAGTATGTGGGTGCATCATTGGGTCTTCAACGTAGTGCTGCTGGCATGGGTAGACCATAAACGCTAGCATAGTTTTTGATTAACTCTGAAACTCCATGTCAAACTTCAGCGTTGCGAGCGCTGCCTGGGGTAGACCATGTGCGTCCATGAGGCTCAGGAGAACAGACGTTATTAGTAGACAGGTCCTGTAGTCTGCGCAGCTGCCACAGGCCAATGTTGAACGAGTACATGAACACTTCGCGACACACTATCCGACCAAACAAATTGTAGGAAAATTTCACTCGCCACCTTGGATCACCAGTCACCGTTCCACCGTTCGATGCGTCATCTGAGTAGATACCAGCGGATAACACGCGCAGAACGAATGAATCTTTCTCCTTCTTCTCATAGCCAGCATTTGTCTGTGGATGGTCAAAAATTCCGGAGCGGAGACAGCAGTGAAGTGGTTTGCGGCGTTGCACTTGCACCCTCTTTCAATTTTAGCGATGAAACTTGTGATCGTCACCTCCGTTTCCGACACTTCTCCAGATAACTCGTGAGAACTGATCGACACGTGAGCGTCCAGGTCTTCGTCTGATTCACCCCCCATGTGTCAGACATACAAGGCTTCTTCGCCACTGGGGACGACGGCGGAGGTTCAGCTTCGCAGTGAACAGCGAAATTAGATCCAATAAATGTTTCATCGTCGCTCTGCAGACCGGCAGCCACGGCCTCGCGGGTACCTGACCAAACTCTGGCCGTGCACAGCGATCGTCTGGCCCTCCGCGCTGCTCTCGCGTCGCTACTAGAAAGGGACATGGCACTTTGCTCGCCAGCTACTTGGACTACACCACCAAACATGTGTTTGAACGAAGTTCGACAAGAATAGAATGATGATCGCCACCGATTGATGAATGAAGCGCGGCGGGAATGCGCTCGACAAAAACATTTTTCATTCCGTCATTTCTCAATATTTTTACGAAACCCCAAAGACATGTTTTGGCTTATCGTGGTCGATATAGTGACATCATGTGCACCATCACATTTCACTCCGTGTCCAGCAGTCTCTAGCCACGGTCCCTGTTTTTCCGAGCATGTAGGAAAAGGAATACCTTGCTTGCGAAAAAGTACAAGTTGATCATACAGCTGTTGCCATAAAAATGGTTAGTTGAAAGCGTATTTATCTGTAGATATTGGAACATTCAATGTCCTGTGTTTTCTCGCCTGCAGCAGTCATTCAAACCTCATCGTTATACAGACTTGGCACCGTGATCGGCGCTGGTATTGGCGGGATGGTTTTTGGGATATTAACAACGACGTTGGTGGCCATTATAGTGTATCGGAAAATGCGAGGAAAACCGGTGCAGACTGAAGTTACGATTCAGATACAAAATGCAGCATACGAAGAGGTTAATATTGCTGAGAGTTCCCTCACAAAAAGTGATGCTTACGGTGTTGTAGAATCCTCCCCACAACCACAGTATGAATTTATCTGCCCAAAGTAACTGATTATGCACGTTTCATTCGGCTCTGTAATTCGGGTGGCTTTTCCTCTTTCTCTGATTCGTTAAAGGTTCTCTTGGAGTACATTCTTCCATTTCTACCCTGGTGTATTCAATTTTAATCTAGATTTTCAAAAAGCCTTTTGCATTTTCTCACTCCGCGGCATTCGGTACCATCTTCCATAATCATATTTTCGCAGAAACTTTCTGTTCCTTCGGTGAGTTTCCTTTCTGGGAATATGCCCTGGTTCATGCCCAGAATGGTTCACACATCTTTCCTTTACAACCTTCTTTCGTTCTACTTAAACAATGAAATTCAAATGTATGCTTTCTAGTAACATTATACTTATCGGAACCCAAAGCTCCTACATAGCGAACCTCATTACCATGCTACAACTTATACCCTCTTCTTGAAAGAAGTCTTGTATTGGTCATGTCATCACCAATGTTAGCTTTTTGTCTAGAGCAAAACCGGATAAATGAACACGTGCTGTTCTCACCCATGTGATTCTGTGATGCTCTTCTGTCTACAAAATTCTCCGTTTAACTACATACAAACTCCTCGCCTCATGCCTATCCTACGGTTAGGGTAAGGGTTGGGGTTGGGGTTGGGGTTGGGGTTGGGGTTAGGGTTGGGGTTAGGGTTGGGGTTAGGGTTGGGGTTAGGGTTAGGGTTAGGGTAAGGGTTAGGGTTAGGGTTAGGGTTAGGGTTAGGGTTAGGGTTAGGGTTAGGGTTAGGGTTAGGGTTAGGGTAAGGGTTAGGGTTAGGGTTAGGGTTAGGGTTAGGGTTAGGGTTAGGGTTAGGGTTAGGGTTAGGGTTAGGGTTAGGGTTAGGGTTAGGGTTAGGGTTAGGGTTAGGGTTAGGGTTAGGGTTAGGGTTAGGGTTAGGGTTAGGGTTAGGGTTAGGGTTAGGGTTAGGGTTAGGGTTAGGGTTAGGGTTAGGGTTAGGGTTAGGGTTAGGGTTAGGGTTAGGGTTAGGGTTAGGGTTAGGGTTAGGGTTAGGGTTAGGGTTAGGGTTAGGGTTAGGGTTAGGGTTAGGGTTAGGGTTAGGGTTAGGGTTAGGGTTAGGGTTAGGGTTAGGGTTAGGGTTAGGGTTAGGGTTAGGGTTAGGGTTAGGGTTAGGGTTAGGGTTAGGGTTAGGGTTAGGGTTAGGGTTAGGGTTAGGGTTAGGGTTAGGGTTAGGGTTAGGGTTAGGGTTAGGGTTAGGGTTAGGGTTAGGGTTAGGGTTAGGGTTAGGGTTAGGGTTAGGGTTAGGGTTAGGGTTAGGGTTAGGGTTAGGGTTAGGGTTAGGGTTAGGGTTAGGGTTAGGGTTAGGGTTAGGGTTAGGGTTAGGGTTAGGGTTAGGGTTAGGGTTAGGGTTAGGGTTAGGGTTAGGGTTAGGGTTAGGGTTAGGGTTAGGGTTAGGGTTAGGGTTAGGGTTAGGGTTAGGGTTAGGGTTAGGGTTAGGGTTAGGGTTAGGGTTAGGGTTAGGGTTAGGGTTAGGGTTAGGGTTAGGGTTAGGGTTAGGGTTAGGGTTAGGGTTAGGGTTAGGGTTAGGGTTAGGGTTAGGGTTAGGGTTAGGGTTAGGGTTAGGGTTAGGGTTAGGGTTAGGGTTAGGGTTAGGGTTAGGGTTAGGGTTAGGGTTAGGGTTAGGGTTAGGGTTAGGGTTAGGGTTAGGGTTAGGGTTAGGGTTAGGGTTAGGGTTAGGGTTAGGGTTAGGGTTAGGGTTAGGGTTAGGGTTAGGGTTAGGGTTAGGGTTAGGGTTAGGGTTAGGGTTAGGGTTAGGGTTAGGGTTAGGGTTAGGGTTAGGGTTAGGGTTAGGGTTAGGGTTAGGGTTAGGGTTAGGGTTAGGGTTAGGGTTAGGGTTAGGGTTAGGGTTAGGGTTAGGGTTAGGGTTAGGGTTAGGGTTAGGGTTAGGGTTAGGGTTAGGGTTAGGGTTAGGGTTAGGGTTAGGGTTAGGGTTAGGGTTAGGCCTTACATCAGGATCCTGGTTTATATGGCTATATGGTACCTTATGAGGCATTTTGGCAGACTTCAAAACCACTTTGGCAACTTTCAAAACATGTTTGGCAGGCCTCTTATCCTAAAAATTTCCTAAATAGAACACTTTTTAGGGGAATAGGCGAAAAATAAGGCTCTACTTTCTAGCATCAGGGTTCACTTTCTAGCATCAGGGTTATACTTTCTAGCATCAGGGTTACACTTTCTAGCATCAGGGTTTTGCCAAAATTGCCAAAATCTGCCAGTTTGGTTATTTTGATATTTATCGACTTTATAATCAAAATTAGGGTGTAATATCCTATGGTAAGGGTTAGGGTTAGGGTTAGGGTTAATAATACGATGATATTTAGTGTTTAGGTTAGGGTTAAGAAAATTCGGATACTTAAGGTCCAAATTACTTTCTGCATCAGGGCCCACTTTCTAGCATCAGGATTTACTTTCTAGCATCAAGATTTGGCGATTTTTGGCAAATGTCGTTTATCTTTGTCAATATTCAAAATTTTGAATTTATTTCTTCAGTTGTACGGTGTACAACCTCAAGCGATTCAACCCCAATAGTCGAAAAAGTGAATTTCGGACTTTTATTTTTCGCTGATGCAAGAAAGTTAATTCTGATGCTAGAAAATATTACCCTGATGCTAGAAAGTAGGGCTGCCAAAATCCTGATGTAAGGGTTAGGGTTAGGGTTAGGGTTAGGGTTAGGGTTAGGGTTAGGGTTAGGGTTAGGGTTAGGGTTAGGGTTAGGGTTAGGGTTAGGGTTAGGGTTAGGGTTAGGGTTAGGGTTAGGGTTAGGGTTAGGGTTAGGGTTAGGGTTAGGGTTAGGGTTAGGGTTAGGGTTAGGGTTAGGGTTAGGGTTAGGGTTAGGGTTAGGGTTAGGGTTAGGGTTAGGGTTAGGGTTAGGGTTAGGGTTAGGGTTAGGGTTAGGGTTAGGGTTAGGGTTAGGGTTAGGGTTAGGGTTAGGGTTAGGGTTAGGGTTAGGGTTAGGGTTAGGGTTAGGGTTAGGGTTAGGGTTAGGGTTAGGGTTAGGGTTAGGGTTAGGGTTAGGGTTAGGGTTAGGGTTAGGGTTAGGGTTTAGGGTTAGGGTTAGGGTTAGGGTTAGGGTTAGGGTTAGGGTTAGGGTTAGGGTTAGGGTTAGGGTTAGGGTTAGGGTTAGGGTTAGGGTTAGGGTTAGGGTTAGGGTTAGGGTTAGGGTTAGGGTTAGGGTTAGGGTTAGGGTTAGGGTTAGGGTTAGGGTTAGGGTTAGGGTTAGGGTTAGGGTTAGGGTTAGGGTTAGGGTTAGGGTTAGGGTTAGGGTTAGGGTTAGGCCTTGCATCAGGATGCTGGTTTTTTCGGCATAATGGCACATTATGAGGTACTTTGGCGAACTTCAAAAACACTTTGGCAACTATTTAAACATTTTTGGCAGGTCTCTTATCCTAAAAATTTCCTAAAACGAACACTTTTTAGGGGAATAGGCGAAAAATAAGGCTCTACTTTCTAGCATCAGGGTTTACTTTCTAGCATCAGGGTTACACTTTCTAGCATCAGGGTTAACTTTCTAGCATCAGGATTTTGCCAAAATTGCCAAAATTTGCCAGTTAGGTTATTTTGATATTTATCGACTTTATAATCATAATTAGGGTGTATTATCCTATGATAAGGGTTAGGCTTAGGGTTAGGGTTAATAATAAGGTGATATTTAGTGTTAAGTTTAGGGTTAAAAAAATTCTGTTACTTAAAGGCCAAATTACTTTCTGCATCAGGGCTCACTTTCTAGCATCAGGATTTACTTTCTAGCATCAGGTTCTGGCGTATTTTGGCAAAAGTCTTATATCTTTGTCAATTTTCAAAATTTTGAATTAATTTCTTCGGTTGTACGGTGTACAACCTCAAGCGCTTCACCTCCAATAGTCGAAAAAGTGAATTTCGGACTTTTATTTTTCGCTGATGCAAGAAAGTAAACCCTGATGCTAGAAAATAAAACCCTGATGCTAGAAAGTAGGGTTGCCAAAATCCTGATGCAAGGGTTAGGGTTAGGGTTAGGGTTAGGGTTAGGGTTAGGGTTAGGGTTAGGGTTAGGGTTAGGGTTAGGGTTAGGGTTAGGGTTAGGGTTAGGGTTAGGGTTAGGGTTAGGGTTAGGGTTAGGGTTAGGGTTAGGGTTAGGGTTAGGGTTAGGGTTAGGGTTAGGGTTAGGGTTAGGGTTAGGGTTAGGGTTAGGGTTAGGGTTAGGGTTAGGGTTAGGGTTAGGGTTAGGGTTAGGGTTAGGGTTAGGGTTAGGGTTAGGGTTAGGGTTAGGGTTAGGGTTAGGGTTAGGGTTAGGGTTAGGGTTAGGGTTAGGGTTAGGGTTAGGGTTAGGGTTAGGGTTAGGGTTAGGGTTAGGGTTAGGGTTAGGGTTAGGGTTAGGGTTAGGGTTAGGGTTAGGGTTAGGGTTAGGGTTAGGGTTAGGGTTAGGGTTAGGGTTAGGGTTAGGGTTAGGGTTAGGGTTAGGGTTAGGGTTAGGGTTAGGGTTAGGGTTAGGGTTAGGGTTAGGGTTAGGGTTAGGGTTAGGGTTAGGGTTAGGGTTAGGGTTAGGGTTAGGGTTAGGGTTAGGGTTAGGGTTAGGGTTAGGGTTAGGGTTAGGGTTAGGGTTAGGGTTAGGGTTAGGGTTAGGGTTAGGGTTAGGGTTAGGGTTAGGGTTAGGGTTAGGGTTAGGGTTAGGGTTAGGGTTAGGGTTAGGGTTAGGGTTAGGGTTAGGGTTAGGGTTAGGGTTAGGGTTAGGGTTAGGGTTAGGGTTAGGGTTAGGGTTAGGGTTAGGGTTAGGGTTAGGGTTAGGGTTAGGGTTAGGGTTAGGGTTAGGGTTAGGGTTAGGGTTAGGGTTAGGGTTAGGGTTAGGGTTAGGGTTAGGGTTAGGGTTAGGGTTAGGGTTAGGGTTAGGGTTAGGGTTAGGGTTAGGGTTAGGGTTAGGGTTAGGGTTAGGGTTAGGGTTAGGGTTAGGGTTAGGGTTAGGGTTAGGGTTAGGGTTAGGGTTAGGGTTAGGGTTAGGGTTAGGGTTAGGGTTAGGGTTAGGGTTAGGGTTAGGGTTAGGGTTAGGGTTAGGGTTAGGGTTAGGGTTAGGGTTAGGGTTAGGGTTAGGGTTAGGGTTAGGGTTAGGGTTAGGGTTAGGGTTAGGGTTAGGGTTAGGGTTAGGGTTAGGGTTAGGGTTAGGGTTAGGGTTAGGGTTAGGGTTAGGGTTAGGGTTAGGGTTAGGGTTAGGGTTAGGGTTAGGGTTAGGGTTAGGGTTAGGGTTAGGGTTAGGGTTAGGGTTAGGGTTAGGGTTAGGGTTAGGGTTAGGGTTAGGGTTAGGGTTAGGGTTAGGGTTAGGGTTAGGGTTAGGGTTAGGGTTAGGGTTAGGGTTAGGGTTAGGGTTAGGGTTAGGGTTAGGGTTAGGGTTAGGCCTTACATCAGGATCCTGGTTTATATGGCTATATGGTACCTTATGAGGCATTTTGGCAGACTTCAAAACCACTTTGGCAACTTTCAAAACATGTTTGGCAGGCCTCTTATCCTAAAAATTTCCTAAATAGAACACTTTTTAGGGGAATAGGCGAAAAATAAGGCTCTACTTTCTAGCATCAGGGTTCACTTTCTAGCATCAGGGTTATACTTTCTAGCATCAGGGTTACACTTTCTAGCATCAGGGTTTTGCCAAAATTGCCAAAATCTGCCAGTTTGGTTATTTTGATATTTATCGACTTTATAATCAAAATTAGGGTGTAATATCCTATGGTAAGGGTTAGGGTTAGGGTTAGGGTTAATAATACGATGATATTTAGTGTTTAGGTTAGGGTTAAGAAAATTCGGATACTTAAGGTCCAAATTACTTTCTGCATCAGGGCCCACTTTCTAGCATCAGGATTTACTTTCTAGCATCAAGATTTGGCGATTTTTGGCAAATGTCGTTTATCTTTGTCAATATTCAAAATTTTGAATTTATTTCTTCAGTTGTACGGTGTACAACCTCAAGCGATTCAACCCCAATAGTCGAAAAAGTGAATTTCGGACTTTTATTTTTCGCTGATGCAAGAAAGTTAATTCTGATGCTAGAAAATATTACCCTGATGCTAGAAAGTAGGGCTGCCAAAATCCTGATGTAAGGGTTAGGGTTAGGGTTAGGGTTAGGGTTAGGGTTAGGGTTAGGGTTAGGGTTAGGGTTAGGGTTAGGGTTAGGGTTAGGGTTAGGGTTAGGGTTAGGGTTAGGGTTAGGGTTAGGGTTAGGGTTAGGGTTAGGGTTAGGGTTAGGGTTAGGGTTAGGGTTAGGGTTAGGGTTAGGGTTAGGGTTAGGGTTAGGGTTAGGGTTAGGGTTAGGGTTAGGGTTAGGGTTAGGGTTAGGGTTAGGGTTAGGGTTAGGGTTAGGGTTAGGGTTAGGGTTAGGGTTAGGGTTAGGGTTAGGGTTAGGGTTAGGGTTAGGGTTAGGGTTAGGGTTAGGGTTAGGGTTAGGGTTAGGGTTAGGGTTAGGGTTAGGGTTAGGGTTAGGGTTAGGGTTAGGGTTAGGGTTAGGGTTAGGGTTAGGGTTAGGGTTAGGGTTAGGGTTAGGGTTAGGGTTAGGGTTAGGGTTAGGGTTAGGGTTAGGGTTAGGGTTAGGGTTAGGGTTAGGGTTAGGGTTAGGGTTAGGGTTAGGGTTAGGGTTAGGGTTAGGGTTAGGGTTAGGGTTAGGGTTAGGGTTAGGGTTAGGGTTAGGGTTAGGGTTAGGGTTAGGGTTAGGGTTAGGGTTAGGGTTAGGGTTAGGGTTAGGGTTAGGGTTAGGGTTAGGGTTAGGGTTAGGGTTAGGGTTAGGGTTAGGGTTAGGGTTAGGGTTAGGGTTAGGGTTAGGGTTAGGGTTAGGGTTAGGGTTAGGGTTAGGGTTAGGGTTAGGGTTAGGGTTAGGGTTAGGGTTAGGGTTAGGGTTAGGGTTAGGGTTAGGGTTAGGGTTAGGGTTAGGGTTAGGGTTAGGGTTAGGGTTAGGGTTAGGGTTAGGGTTAGGGTTAGGGTTAGGGTTAGGGTTAGGGTTAGGGTTAGGGTTAGGGTTAGGGTTAGGGTTAGGGTTAGGGTTAGGGTTAGGGTTAGGGTTAGGGTTAGGGTTAGGGTTAGGGTTAGGGTTAGGGTTAGGGTTAGGGTTAGGGTTAGGGTTAGGGTTAGGGTTAGGGTTAGGGTTAGGGTTAGGGTTAGGGTTAGGGTTAGGGTTAGGGTTAGGGTTAGGGTTAGGGTTAGGGTTAGGGTTAGGGTTAGGGTTAGGGTTAGGGTTAGGGTTAGGGTTAGGGTTAGGGTTAGGGTTAGGGTTAGGGTTAGGGTTAGGGTTAGGGTTAGGGTTAGGGTTAGGGTTAGGGTTAGGGTTAGGGTTAGGGTTAGGGTTAGGGTTAGGGTTAGGGTTAGGGTTAGGGTTAGGGTTAGGGTTAGGGTTAGGGTTAGGGTTAGGGTTAGGGTTAGGGTTAGGGTTAGGGTTAGGGTTAGGGTTAGGGTTAGGGTTAGGGTTAGGGTTAGGGTTAGGGTTAGGGTTAGGGTTAGGGTTAGGGTTAGGGTTAGGGTTAGGGTTAGGGTTAGGGTTAGGGTTAGGGTTAGGGTTAGGGTTAGGGTTAGGGTTAGGGTTAGGGTTAGGGTTAGGGTTAGGGTTAGGGTTAGGGTTAGGGTTAGGGTTAGGGTTAGGGTTAGGGTTAGGGTTAGGGTTAGGGTTAGGGTTAGGGTTAGGGTTAGGGTTAGGGTTAGGGTTAGGGTTAGGGTTAGGGTTAGGGTTAGGGTTAGGGTTAGGGTTAGGGTTAGGGTTAGGGTTAGGGTTAGGGTTAGGGTTAGGGTTAGGGTTAGGGTTAGGGTTAGGGTTAGGGTTAGGGTTAGGGTTAGGGTTAGGGTTAGGGTTAGGGTTAGGGTTAGGGTTAGGGTTAGGGTTAGGGTTAGGGTTAGGGTTAGGGTTAGGGTTAGGGTTAGGGTTAGGGTTAGGGTTAGGGTTAGGGTTAGGGTTAGGGTTAGGGTTAGGGTTAGGGTTAGGGTTAGGGTTAGGGTTAGGGTTAGGGTTAGGGTTAGGGTTAGGGTTAGGGTTAGGGTTAGGGTTAGGGTTAGGGTTAGGGTTAGGGTTAGGGTTAGGGTTAGGGTTAGGGTTAGGGTTAGGGTTAGGGTTAGGGTTAGGGTTAGGGTTAGGGTTAGGGTTAGGGTTAGGGTTAGGGTTAGGGTTAGGGTTAGGGTTAGGGTTAGGGTTAGGGTTAGGGTTAGGGTTAGGGTTAGGGTTAGGGTTAGGGTTAGGGTTAGGGTTAGGGTTAGGGTTAGGGTTAGGGTTAGGGTTAGGGTTAGGGTTAGGGTTAGGGTTAGGGTTAGGGTTAGGGTTAGGGTTAGGGTTAGGGTTAGGGTTAGGGTTAGGGTTAGGGTTAGGGTTAGGGTTAGGGTTAGGGTTAGGGTTAGGGTTAGGGTTAGGGTTAGGGTTAGGGTTAGGGTTAGGGTTAGGGTTAGGGTTAGGGTTAGGGTTAGGGTTAGGGTTAGGGTTAGGGTTAGGGTTAGGGTTAGGGTTAGGGTTAGGGTTAGGGTTAGGGTTAGGGTTAGGGTTAGGGTTAGGGTTAGGGTTAGGGTTAGGGTTAGGGTTAGGGTTAGGGTTAGGGTTAGGGTTAGGGTTAGGGTTAGGGTTAGGGTTAGGGTTAGGGTTAGGGTTAGGGTTAGGGTTAGGGTTAGGGTTAGGGTTAGGGTTAGGGTTAGGGTTAGGGTTAGGGTTAGGGTTAGGGTTAGGGTTAGGGTTAGGGTTAGGGTTAGGGTTAGGGTTAGGGTTAGGGTTAGGGTTAGGGTTAGGGTTAGGGTTAGGGTTAGGGTTAGGGTTAGGGTTAGGGTTAGGGTTAGGGTTAGGGTTAGGGTTAGGGTTAGGGTTAGGGTTAGGGTTAGGGTTAGGGTTAGGGTTAGGGTTAGGGTTAGGGTTAGGGTTAGGGTTAGGGTTAGGGTTAGGGTTAGGGTTAGGGTTAGGGTTAGGGTTAGGGTTAGGGTTAGGGTTAGGGTTAGGGTTAGGGTTAGGGTTAGGGTTAGGGTTAGGGTTAGGGTTAGGGTTAGGGTTAGGGTTAGGGTTAGGGTTAGGGTTAGGGTTAGGGTTAGGGTTAGGGTTAGGGTTAGGGTTAGGGTTAGGGTTAGGGTTAGGGTTAGGGTTAGGGTTAGGGTTAGGGTTAGGGTTAGGGTTAGGGTTAGGGTTAGGGTTAGGGTTAGGGTTAGGGTTAGGGTTAGGGTTAGGGTTAGGGTTAGGGTTAGGGTTAGGGTTAGGGTTAGGGTTAGGGTTAGGGTTAGGGTTAGGGTTAGGGTTAGGGTTAGGGTTAGGGTTAGGGTTAGGGTTAGGGTTAGGGTTAGGGTTAGGGTTAGGGTTAGGGTTAGGGTTAGGGTTAGGGTTAGGGTTAGGGTTAGGGTTAGGGTTAGGGTTAGGGTTAGGGTTAGGGTTAGGGTTAGGGTTAGGGTTAGGGTTAGGGTTAGGGTTAGGGTTAGGGTTAGGGTTAGGGTTAGGGTTAGGGTTAGGGTTAGGGTTAGGGTTAGGGTTAGGGTTAGGGTTAGGGTTAGGGTTAGGGTTAGGGTTAGGGTTAGGGTTAGGGTTAGGGTTAGGGTTAGGGTTAGGGTTAGGGTTAGGGTTAGGGTTAGGGTTAGGGTTAGGGTTAGGGTTAGGGTTAGGGTTAGGGTTAGGGTTAGGGTTAGGGTTAGGGTTAGGGTTAGGGTTAGGGTTAGGGTTAGGGTTAGGGTTAGGGTTAGGGTTAGGGTTAGGGTTAGGGTTAGGGTTAGGGTTAGGGTTAGGGTTAGGGTTAGGGTTAGGGTTAGGGTTAGGGTTAGGGTTAGGGTTAGGGTTAGGGTTAGGGTTAGGGTTAGGGTTAGGGTTAGGGTTAGGGTTAGGGTTAGGGTTAGGGTTAGGGTTAGGGTTAGGGTTAGGGTTAGGGTTAGGGTTAGGGTTAGGGTTAGGGTTAGGGTTAGGGTTAGGGTTAGGGTTAGGGTTAGGGTTAGGGTTAGGGTTAGGGTTAGGGTTAGGGTTAGGGTTAGGGTTAGGGTTAGGGTTAGGGTTAGGGTTAGGGTTAGGGTTAGGGTTAGGGTTAGGGTTAGGGTTAGGGTTAGGGTTAGGGTTAGGGTTAGGGTTAGGGTTAGGGTTAGGGTTAGGGTTAGGGTTAGGGTTAGGGTTAGGGTTAGGGTTAGGGTTAGGGTTAGGGTTAGGGTTAGGGTTAGGGTTAGGGTTAGGGTTAGGGTTAGGGTTAGGGTTAGGGTTAGGGTTAGGGTTAGGGTTAGGGTTAGGGTTAGGGTTAGGGTTAGGGTTAGGGTTAGGGTTAGGGTTAGGGTTAGGGTTAGGGTTAGGGTTAGGGTTAGGGTTAGGGTTAGGGTTAGGGTTAGGGTTAGGGTTAGGGTTAGGGTTAGGGTTAGGGTTAGGGTTAGGGTTAGGGTTAGGGTTAGGGTTAGGGTTAGGGTTAGGGTTAGGGTTAGGGTTAGGGTTAGGGTTAGGGTTAGGGTTAGGGTTAGGGTTAGGGTTAGGGTTAGGGTTAGGGTTAGGGTTAGGGTTAGGGTTAGGGTTAGGGTTAGGGTTAGGGTTAGGGTTAGGGTTAGGGTTAGGGTTAGGGTTAGGGTTAGGGTTAGGGTTAGGGTTAGGGTTAGGGTTAGGGTTAGGGTTAGGGTTAGGGTTAGGGTTAGGGTTAGGGTTAGGGTTAGGGTTAGGGTTAGGGTTAGGGTTAGGGTTAGGGTTAGGGTTAGGGTTAGGGTTAGGGTTAGGGTTAGGGTTAGGGTTAGGGTTAGGGTTAGGGTTAGGGTTAGGGTTAGGGTTAGGGTTAGGGTTAGGGTTAGGGTTAGGGTTAGGGTTAGGGTTAGGGTTAGGGTTAGGGTTAGGGTTAGGGTTAGGGTTAGGGTTAGGGTTAGGGTTAGGGTTAGGGTTAGGGTTAGGGTTAGGGTTAGGGTTAGGGTTAGGGTTAGGGTTAGGGTTAGGGTTAGGGTTAGGGTTAGGGTTAGGGTTAGGGTTAGGGTTAGGGTTAGGGTTAGGGTTAGGGTTAGGGTTAGGGTTAGGGTTAGGGTTAGGGTTAGGGTTAGGGTTAGGGTTAGGGTTAGGGTTAGGGTTAGGGTTAGGGTTAGGGTTAGGGTTAGGGTTAGGGTTAGGGTTAGGGTTAGGGTTAGGGTTAGGGTTAGGGTTAGGGTTAGGGTTAGGGTTAGGGTTAGGGTTAGGGTTAGGGTTAGGGTTAGGGTTAGGGTTAGGGTTAGGGTTAGGGTTAGGGTTAGGGTTAGGGTTAGGGTTAGGGTTAGGGTTAGGGTTAGGGTTAGGGTTAGGGTTAGGGTTAGGGTTAGGGTTAGGGTTAGGGTTAGGGTTAGGGTTAGGGTTAGGGTTAGGGTTAGGGTTAGGGTTAGGGTTAGGGTTAGGGTTAGGGTTAGGGTTAGGGTTAGGGTTAGGGTTAGGGTTAGGGTTAGGGTTAGGGTTAGGGTTAGGGTTAGGGTTAGGGTTAGGGTTAGGGTTAGGGTTAGGGTTAGGGTTAGGGTTAGGGTTAGGGTTAGGGTTAGGGTTAGGGTTAGGGTTAGGGTTAGGGTTAGGGTTAGGGTTAGGGTTAGGGTTAGGGTTAGGGTTAGGGTTAGGGTTAGGGTTAGGGTTAGGGTTAGGGTTAGGGTTAGGGTTAGGGTTAGGGTTAGGGTTAGGGTTAGGGTTAGGGTTAGGGTTAGGGTTAGGGTTAGGGTTAGGGTTAGGGTTAGGGTTAGGGTTAGGGTTAGGGTTAGGGTTAGGGTTAGGGTTAGGGTTAGGGTTAGGGTTAGGGTTAGGGTTAGGGTTAGGGTTAGGGTTAGGGTTAGGGTTAGGGTTAGGGTTAGGGTTAGGGTTAGGGTTAGGGTTAGGGTTAGGGTTAGGGTTAGGGTTAGGGTTAGGGTTAGGGTTAGGGTTAGGGTTAGGGTTAGGGTTAGGGTTAGGGTTAGGGTTAGGGTTAGGGTTAGGGTTAGGGTTAGGGTTAGGGTTAGGGTTAGGGTTAGGGTTAGGGTTAGGGTTAGGGTTAGGGTTAGGGTTAGGGTTAGGGTTAGGGTTAGGGTTAGGGTTAGGGTTAGGGTTAGGGTTAGGGTTAGGGTTAGGGTTAGGGTTAGGGTTAGGGTTAGGGTTAGGTTAGGGTTAGGGTTAGGGTTAGGGTTAGGGTTAGGGTTAGGGTTAGGGTTAGGGGTTAGGGTTAGGGTTAGGGTTAGGGGTAGGGTTAGGGTTAGGGTTAGGGTTAGGGTTAGGGTTAGGGTTAGGGTTAGGGTTAGGGTTAGGGTTAGGGTTAGGGTTAGGGTAGGGTTAGGGTTAGGGTTAGGGTAGGGTTAGGGTTAGGGTTAGGGTTAGGGTTAGGGTTAGGGTTAGGGTTAGGGTTAGGGTTAGGGTTAGGGTTAGGGTTAGGGACTGGGT